>NW_007516551.1:0-239 GCF_000475195.1 Diaphorina citri
TTAGGCACTTGTTATCGTATATTGTAAAACCTACCCTTCGTATTTTAATAACATTCTCACCCACACATTTTTGAGTGACCGATTCAGCGACAAGATGGGACATGTCAGCAAACACGTGATAGGCATCTATCCGGATATCAACCACACGCAACTTTGCTTAACACAAGTGATACATCGGGCACTAGTGCTCGACGTTCTTTTACATAAATCTCTCTCTCTCTCTCTCTCTCTCTCTCTCT
>NW_007516552.1:0-239 GCF_000475195.1 Diaphorina citri
ACCCCGCCGGGAATCGAACCCGGGTCTCCCGCGTGCAAGGCGAGCGCAGTGACCACTACGCCATGGGAGCTGACTAACAGGGGGTATACAACCTACATGATTTGATTGATTTTGAACTTCGAACCCATAGAAGGAAATATTTGATTTCAATCCCTCTCCCTCTCTTCTCCCTCCTCCCCCAGGCCGAGTACTCAAGGTGGACGGTATGTACGCCGCCGTCAAGTTCCCCTCCATCGCCT
>NW_007516553.1:0-239 GCF_000475195.1 Diaphorina citri
TTTTACTTTCTGTTACATTCCTATGTTTTCCCCTCTTGGAATCTAAGATGTATAATTACTTTACTTACCAATCTCTATAATAATAATAGACTCTTGAGTGGAAGGCAACCGCTAATTGGCGAGGTTAACGCCTTGGGCGTTCTCTACCACCTAACCCTTATAGCTCCATTATTATGTGGTCAAATTTTCAAATAAATGAGGATAAAATTCCATACCTCGGCTGGGATCGAACCCACGCC
>NW_007516554.1:0-239 GCF_000475195.1 Diaphorina citri
AATAGGACATAGAAAAAGAAACATAGAACAAGGGGAAGTGAGAAAAATGAAAAATAATAATAAAATAGGGTATACAAATTAGAATAAACAGGAGAGGAATGAAGATTTACAAAAACAATCAAGGGTTAAAAAGGGATAAATAACAATAATGAAAATAAAACAGTAAAAAGGAACACATGTAAGGAAACAGGTGGGGGAAGAAAAGGGTAAAACCAGTGACAAGGAAATATTTGAATTAT
>NW_007516555.1:0-239 GCF_000475195.1 Diaphorina citri
GTTGGCTTATGAGTGAATTGATACACAATTCTATGTAAATGATTGATCACAATACCTTTTGAGTCGTAGAAATATTGATCTAAATCTTTCAAAGAGGCAAGTCAAAACATCTCAAACCCCAATCTTTTGGCTTATTCTGACACTTAGCTCTCTTCTTTTTGCCAGAATATGAAAAGATATTTAGGAAGATTAAAGATATAGTTTCTTTATTATCTACTTAAGCCCAAAGGCTATCGTAA
>NW_007516556.1:0-239 GCF_000475195.1 Diaphorina citri
TTGCATATTGCAGACAGGGCGGCATGGGCATTGACACATCGCTCGTAAGGTTCGCTCACAGCGTCTTTACTATAGGTCGCACTCGATCCTGTAAGAACACAAAGTAGTACATAATGAGTTGAAGTAAGTTTAAAGAAGCAAAAAATGATTCAATGAAAGAGTTGAAATATACATGCTTTGAAATAAAAATGGGTGTTTCACCGCCGTTTTTATTTCGTAGTAATAAAACAACTGCTCCA
>NW_007516557.1:0-239 GCF_000475195.1 Diaphorina citri
AATATCTGTTATCAACAAGAGGATGGTTGCCCTATGGGATCCCCTTTATCACCGATCCTGAGCGAATTTTATATGGTAGAATTCGAGAAGGAGATTTTCAAATTACCTAGTAACCTGGTAAACAACATACTATACCTACATCGCTATGTCGACGACATACTTATCCTATGGCTGGGAACTAGGAGACAATTGGATATCTTACTTCACAAGATAAACCAACTCTGGGAGGATTTCAAACT
>NW_007516558.1:0-239 GCF_000475195.1 Diaphorina citri
CGAACCCGTAACCTGAAATGTGAATCAAACAAACGTTATACATATCTCAAAATTGCGAAAAACTTAAATCTAAAGTCAAATCTGTGTTTCTTTAAAAGGTCAAAAATTGAATTCGAATTAGCTGTACCAAAAGTTAAAGTCGTGACGTCAAATATCAAAGTTCAATATGCTTTTGCCTGTTGCTGTTGAATAGGATTTTTCTCACCTCTGTCGTGATGTCAAATATGGTATGGCATGCT
>NW_007516559.1:0-239 GCF_000475195.1 Diaphorina citri
TTTATTCTATTTCATTTCAGGTGTAAGAGGAAAGAAGTTATCGGATGACTATTCTTCATTCTACGAATCCAAACGAGCACCTTCTCGGAGCTTCTTCGCTGTCAAAGGTAATCTTCACTTTCGGGACGATAGGACCTTTTATCAGTGCCCTTACTATAAACTCCCTCTATAAAACCTGTGAATAACAATGACAAAGGAAATACCTACATAAAATAAAATAAAAATAAATAAGTATGGGG
>NW_007516560.1:0-239 GCF_000475195.1 Diaphorina citri
ATAACTTTTTGCAGAAACTTAGCATAATATGACGTATGAGCGTAGCGCAACAAAGTACAAAGACAATAGGCATAGTTAAAAATGCCATAGTAATATCATTGGGTAAGTTTTAGTAAGTTCCGACCATTTCCTAGTGAAAATACCGTAATAACATCATGGGATAAGTTTTGGTATGTTCCGAACATTTCCGAGTGAAAAATACCATAATAACATCATTGGGTAAGTTTTGGTAAGTTCCG
>NW_007516561.1:0-239 GCF_000475195.1 Diaphorina citri
AAATGGCAACAATGGAAGGATAAATGTGATGGAGAAATGATTGGGCAGAATCATCATTCGGTGTACAACTCTGGAAGAAAAGATGGGAAATAGAATTGAAAATAGAATTAGAACAGGTTAGGTTCGTTCTCGGAACGGCTGAGTTCTGTTATACTGGCTTGCCTTATTTTATAATTGACTAGGGTTCTTTGTGGGGGATTATTATTTACATGACACCGACTCGAGTTTCGCCTCACTCG
>NW_007516562.1:0-239 GCF_000475195.1 Diaphorina citri
TTTCTGAACCAAGAATAACCAGGCTGTCAGCCTACGTACTCTTTGCCTGAATGTCAGATGATTTAGATATGTGAGATAGTTTGTACCTGTAGGGGACAACGTTTTTCAAGAAGATAATCCTCTCATCCGATGATCATGTCCATTAGGTAACTCGAATGATGGAAAAGTTAATGATGTAATACTGGAGAGAAATAGTAAAAGCAGAGTGCTTTGATTACAATCTGTGGTATGAATATTTG
>NW_007516563.1:0-239 GCF_000475195.1 Diaphorina citri
ATTATTATTGTGAAGTTACATATTCTTGAGAGTTCATTGCAACGGTCAATACATTAATTAGACTTACTGTATCATTGACACTCGTTGCTAAGTTGAAAGCCCAGAAGGGATTGTAGTAGAACAGCCGCGGTAGAAATAATAGTAACACAGACCAAACTTACTCTGGACTTTCAACGTAGCAATGAGTGTCCATGATAAAGTAAGTCTAATTGTGAAGTTAATTCAGCCTTATAAGGCCG
>NW_007516564.1:0-239 GCF_000475195.1 Diaphorina citri
AAGCATTAATGCGTAGTGGTATATAGGTACTCTAGCACTCTAGGTATTCACTCTCTTATAATCTAATAGAAATAGATCTTAGCCCATTATTTGGACCTAGGGACTAACCAAGAACTTCAGACTACAATTCGCAATTTCGCATAGAAAAAGTGACGTAACGACCCGTTCACACTGGGCGAAACGAATTTTTCTTCGTCACGATTTTTTCCACAGTGTTCACTTTGCCAGCGAAGGAAAAT
>NW_007516565.1:0-239 GCF_000475195.1 Diaphorina citri
AATCGAAAAATATTTACAATTCGAACCTAACCGTGCCCTCAATTTTAAAAATATCTGTTTATTTTAAATATTGCTTGTCAACCAGCCTAGTTAGATGAGAGGGTAGCGCGTCTGCCTTCTGAACACTAGGTCGCGGGTTCAATGCCCGCCCAGGGCGAACCTATCCAAACAGATAAGATCCGTTCTCGGAACGGCTGGCTTTCTCCTATCCTGTCCTCATGGCGAGCATAAAGTGCCTA
>NW_007516566.1:0-239 GCF_000475195.1 Diaphorina citri
TCGATTCCATCTTTACAACAGCAATAATGAAGGCATTGAGGAAAGCAGGAGTTGGAAAAAGATATAGGGATATCATAGCAAACATATATGAAGGATCAGAGATGATAATAAGAATGGAGGGAGAAGAATGTACCATCAAATTAGAGAAAGGATTGAAACAGGGAGATATAGCTTCAGCAAAAATATTCAATTCAGTCATACAAATGGTATTCAGAAATCTGGAGTGGAGTAAATTTGGA
>NW_007516567.1:0-239 GCF_000475195.1 Diaphorina citri
CAATTTTTTGAGGTCATTCATTTGCTCAGCCTAAATATTTGTTTAGTATACAGGGTTCCTCAAAAAGAGTAAAAAAAAAGGAATCGTGAAAACAGTCACTCAGTTTTGAATATATACAGGGTGTTCAAAATGAAAGTGCCCGATAAGAAAGTAACCCTTCTAATCAGTGTTTAGCCCCAATAGAATTCAACCAAAACAATTTTTTGAGGTCATTCATTTGCTCAGCCTAAATATTTGTT
>NW_007516568.1:0-239 GCF_000475195.1 Diaphorina citri
TCACACGATATGGCAGAGCAACAGATAGTGTGGCAATCGTCTATGGTACCATATGGCAAAAATTTGATGCCATATTAGGTGTATGTATGGTCAAGTTAACAAAGACCGACCACACGGTATGGAAGAGAAATTGCCAGATTATTTGTCACTCTGCCATCTCGTGTGATCCTACCTTGAGACTGTCAATTTTGAGGCCTTTTTTTTCACATTCATCTGTGAAAAAAGGCCTCATTTCACAT
>NW_007516569.1:0-239 GCF_000475195.1 Diaphorina citri
TTATATTTAAACATTTTCAAAACTTAAAGGACAATAAATGATTACCATTCTTCGTACATTTTGGGCCCAATCACACTAAATTTAGATAGTGCGTACGTGCTAATAAGCTAAACCAGAAGCATAAAAAGCTTCAGAAAAGCATTATTGTACATTGGCCAAACATTATCACTGATTTGAACAATCTGACTATGATGATGCATCGCAATTGAAATGAAAAAGTCATAAAACCCCTATTGCCA
>NW_007516570.1:0-239 GCF_000475195.1 Diaphorina citri
TTGTGAACAATACAAGGCAATAGAAAATATTACTTCAACTGAGCAAAAAGATGATCCCAAAGAGTCTAATGATGTGCTGGGATCAGAAGAAAATAACCAAACAGAAAAAGATTGCAAGCAAATAGATGATCTATTCAATCAGATACTCATGGAAAATGATATCAACGATATTGAACATAATGAAGAAATTATAGAGAAAAAGTCACATCAATCACAAGAAACTGCAAGTATCACTGCAG
>NW_007516571.1:0-239 GCF_000475195.1 Diaphorina citri
ACATTACTAATCATAACCGGGCTAATCCCATGGAATGAGTAATGTACAGTAGTGAATTCATTACTCTGAATGATTTAAGATTCGCTCTTTTTTTATCGTACATAAAATCTATAGCGTTCAAAATCGTTTTGAATTTTAACCGTCTACTTTACGAGGTGGGTTGAGATTTTTGGCGTTTTGCATGAAGTAGCTGTAGGGGATCAGACTCATTATGATTTAGAAGTGTTAATGGTACAACT
>NW_007516572.1:0-239 GCF_000475195.1 Diaphorina citri
GATATCCCCAGGTAAATTCTGAAAGACTCTGATGTCATTATTGAATTTTTCCGCAACTCTGTAAATTACGTCATTGCTATTTTCGATTTCTGAGCAAATTCGTTTCTAATTTCACACATTCCTTTTCAGTTCCCAAAGCGTACAAAGCGCCATTCTTCACCAAAGAACTTGAAGCCATTCTCACCGAGCAGGGCACAGTGTCTCTGGAATGCAAAGTGATGGGCATTCCCACGCCCCAG
>NW_007516573.1:0-239 GCF_000475195.1 Diaphorina citri
CTAGCGGGATTCCGGAGCGAAGCGACTGAATTCAGCTAGTACTCGTCTAATGTGCTCAAAAGGTCCTGACGCTCATTTCTGAGAGGATTTTCCACTTCTCTTGCAAAACAGCCTATACAACAACCAATATTGCTAGGGTCACATTGACTCTAGGAATTCTATACTGTTATGGTTTGATTACAATGGATGCAGATTTTCGCATTACTCCAAGTAATCCAATTTCCAATTGCCAACCAAGC
>NW_007516574.1:0-239 GCF_000475195.1 Diaphorina citri
CCCCGCCGGGAATCGAACCCGGGTCTCCCGCGTGCAAGGCGAGCGCAGTGACCACTACGCCATGGGAGCTGACAAAAATACTCTAATCAATTTCTTGATTTTCTGCGAGGGTCGGTAGGTACTATGGTCAAGGCTCCATTAAGAACACTTCTATTCATTAGCATGGTTTGTTTATTTTCTCTTGGGTCGGTACTAGGCGAGGGTCGATTGTCCGTTGTGGACGTCTACTTACTTGATTA
>NW_007516575.1:0-239 GCF_000475195.1 Diaphorina citri
TTATTAATAGATAGGTAACCTACGATTATCAGCATCTTGATACAAACTATTGTTTTTATTATCTTGTACAAACCATCTCAACTGTTAATTATAATGTTCTAATTAGTTATGTATGATTATTTGTTATGTATTACTGTAGATAGGGATATTATGTAATGGGTTCAAGAAAGAATACCTAGATTTGAAATCTGATGTTATTTTGTTTGTATCATATATTATGTTTGTAGGTGAGTAGGTCT
>NW_007516576.1:0-239 GCF_000475195.1 Diaphorina citri
AGCTAGAATGGTTTCTCAGCAGAAAGGTAAAATATTGAAATGCCTTGATTCCTGATTCAAAATCTCACTTCTTTCTTTCAATGACATACTCGTATGGTGCGTTTGTCTCATTTATGATACAGTTACATCCTGTAGCCTGGTTCACAAAGACTTACATTACCTACATATTACATACATAGGTAGTCATAATATTATGATCAGTAAGTAAGTAATAACGATACTAACTATCTATGCCTATA
>NW_007516577.1:0-239 GCF_000475195.1 Diaphorina citri
AAGATCATGGAAATGTGTGTTCCATGTCTTTATTCCTTTATTGGAATAGGTTTTTCTCATTTTCTAACAAACCTATTCCTATAAAAGAACGTATTTTCGTTAATATCCTTTCTGTTTGGTCAAAGGCGTTTTCCGAAGGACCAGGCAAAAAACAAGGAAGAAAATAAGCTGGCGTCTTACCTTTAGAATTCAGAGGGTGGTTTTTTCAGCGTGCACGCGATTTCGGAACTTAATTTTCT
>NW_007516578.1:0-239 GCF_000475195.1 Diaphorina citri
TTTGTTTTCTTTTCAACCTTGTCTATCTATTTCGTTATTTTCTCTCGTGTCTGTTCTTTTTTCATGTATTTTTTTCTTCTTCTTTTTATTTCTTTTTCTTTTAATTTCCATCCCTTCACTTCTCCTTTTCACCTTGTTTATATTTTCGTCTATATTATCCATACTTTTATCTGTTTCCCCTCTATCTTTATTCACACTTTTTCTTCTAACAGCACTTTTATCAATTAGGTTAAATAATA
>NW_007516579.1:0-239 GCF_000475195.1 Diaphorina citri
GAATTCCGGCGAGGTCCAGACTTTAGAGAAAAGGGACCTGCAAGATCCACTCCCACGTGAAGGAATGCGCGGCCTTGGGCGAAGCGCGAAGCTGGCAGATCTGCCATGAGAGGTTGTTTAAACACGGGTTTCGTGTGAAAACACTTGACGCATTTGGATAGGAGGTTCCGAATGAGGCCTCGGGCCCCAATGATCCAGTACAACCGTTGTAAGAGCGATTGCACTACTTTCGGTCCTCC
>NW_007516580.1:0-239 GCF_000475195.1 Diaphorina citri
TTCTCTCCGTGCCCTCACTCTTATTTTCTTTCCTTAACTCTTCCTCTTCTCCTTTTCCCTCTCTCCTGCTCTCCCTCTCTCTCTTCTCACCCCTTCCTTATCATCTTTCTCTTTTTTCCTTCTCCTTCCCTCTCTCCCATTCTCCACTTCTCTCATCTTACACCTCCCTCCTTCCCCCTCTTTCCACCCCTCTCTTTCTATTTGTCTTTTACTTCCCTCTTCTCTTTTTCCCTTCTATC
>NW_007516581.1:0-239 GCF_000475195.1 Diaphorina citri
ATAAAAAAAATGAAAAAGAGAGAGGGAGGGTACAGGAAGCAATAGAGAGAGAGAGGAGGAAAGAGAGGAGGAGAAAGGGAGGGACCGAGAGAAAAAGGGAGTGAAATGGAGAGAGAGATATTGGAGGGAAACAGAATATGAGAGAAGCATTCGAGATGTGAACATACCGAAGAATCCTCAGAATATCCTGGATGGATAAAATATCAAACGCCACAGTACTGCAAAAACTAAAGAAACAA
>NW_007516582.1:0-239 GCF_000475195.1 Diaphorina citri
AAAAATGTCAAAACAAGACTTTTTCCTGTGTTGTGCTTCCTGTGAGAGAAAGAGAATGAGATGAGTGAGAGAGAGAGAGAAAGAAAATGAGATGAGAGAGAGAGAGAAGGAGAATGAGATGAGAGAGAGAGAGAGAGAGGGAGAGAAAGAGAATGAGAGAGGGAGAGAGCGAGCTCAAGTTAGGTTTCATATCCCATCACGTTTCCTTGTTCAGAATATTCAAATCGAGGTGGACAGTT
>NW_007516583.1:0-239 GCF_000475195.1 Diaphorina citri
CAAAGGAGTCGCTTTTGTTAAAATATTGGCCATTGGTCGCTACTCACTTAACGTAGTCACATAATTACTCTATTGTTCTCAATAAGCTGAGTGCACCAAGAATTGTAAGCACAAAGCTGAAAATTGAAAAAAACATTATTGGGAATTATCCAGGACCTCTCTCCGGTGTATCTTGAACACCGAAATAATTCAAATTAATTAGAAATGAGAGATACTCACAATCCAGATAGGTTCCTATT
>NW_007516584.1:0-239 GCF_000475195.1 Diaphorina citri
GGGCTTTTTCTTTTCGTGCACAGAGGAAATTTATTGACCAGATTTTAGGCCTCTGGGGGTCCCTTTTTCAGAGTTCTACAGTTCACTGATCTACTGCAGTAGAAATAGAAACAGAAAAAAAAGATAACGATGTTGATTTCAGCTTCGGAAACCAGAGTACCTACACTTTACCAGTCAGGTAACCTCTTTGGTTCTTGTTTTTTTTTTTTTTTTTTTTTTTTTTTTTTTTTTGCGCGTCT
>NW_007516585.1:0-239 GCF_000475195.1 Diaphorina citri
GAAGAATGAGAATTCCAAATAATCAAGACGATCAATCTGAACAACTATGAACTTAATTGTAGAGTATGTTGCTATCCATAGCCCATACTTTACATTTCCTAGTTACCTTTATTGTATTGATTACAAATAAAGTGGAAAAATCTATAATAATAATAATAGTCCTTATTTATACTGCTCGCATAGGACTGAAAAGTCCCTTTACTCCAGCAGTAGGCTACCACTATTATTGTGGTCAAATT
>NW_007516586.1:0-239 GCF_000475195.1 Diaphorina citri
ATAAAAATAAAAAGATTCCCCCCCCCCTGTGGCTTTTGTGGCGCTCTCTATTCTACTCTCCAGTTTAAACTATTGATTCTAAGTCATGTGAAAACTAGTTAAGAAGTAGAATAAGACGTGGAAGGAATTTGATTCCGTTCGGACCACTGTAAACCAGAACCCAGAGCGGGGATCAGTGGTCTCATATTCAAGGTCCTCCTATATAAATGTCATAGGTGACCGACTAGTAATCCACAGCT
>NW_007516587.1:0-239 GCF_000475195.1 Diaphorina citri
AGGAGAAGAAGAAGAAGAAGAAGGAGGAGGAGAAGAAGGAGGAGGACAAAGAAGGAACAAAGGAAGTTAAGGAAGACAAAAAAAGGAAGAGGAGGAGAACGAGAGGGAAGCGGAAGGACGAAAAGTAGAAGCAGGAGGTAGAAGTAGGAGAAAGAAAAGTAGAAGGAGGTGGAGGAGGAAGATGTGGAGAAGAAGGACGAAAAGTAGAAAG
The DNA here is from genome assembly GCF_000475195.1 of Diaphorina citri. Taxonomy (NCBI): domain Eukaryota; kingdom Metazoa; phylum Arthropoda; class Insecta; order Hemiptera; family Psyllidae; genus Diaphorina; species Diaphorina citri. Next base: position 212 of record NW_007516587.1, read on the forward strand.
AAGACAAGAAATGTAGGAGGAGGAGGAG
>NW_007516588.1:0-239 GCF_000475195.1 Diaphorina citri
AAAAAAAAAAAAAAAAAAAAAAATGTGTGAAGCCAACTCTATAGCGCTTTCACTAAGGCCTGGATCGAGTAAAATTGGCTGAATTTTTTTTACAATCTATAAAAAATCCATTTATTTAAAATCGGTTCGAGGTCCAAAATTTTCACGAAAAAAAGACCCAAATTTTTTTTGAAAAATTTCCTTCTCGAACGGATTTGACGAAAAATCGCGAATTTTTGGTGAAAAATTCACTTTTTTTT
>NW_007516589.1:0-239 GCF_000475195.1 Diaphorina citri
ACATGTCCATCTTAGCATGTAGGTATCTACCTATTTACTCAATCAGTTGAGGTACGTAATGATTTCATCCCCAGACAGTTATTTTGTACATTTCATAATTGTCAATTTTTCCATGCAAAGGTAATCCCAAGTAATATTTTTTCTTATAAAACCTTCTCTTTGAATTTCTAAAATTTCATGCGGTGTCCAAACAGTGATGGAAGCAAAATCGCTACCCCCTCCCTAAATACGGCTCTACC
>NW_007516590.1:0-239 GCF_000475195.1 Diaphorina citri
TTGGCGGTTTTCAGCTATACTGACTAAACGGTTAGATATATTGTAAAGGTTACAATAGAAGAACACCCAAATAAGCATATTTCAATAGGATAAGGAAAGTCGTGTGATGTTCACACCAGATTTTTTTGAATTTGGATGCTTTCGACTCCGTGAAAATTTGATAGCTTCTTGAAATTTGATCATTTCTTAGTCCGTGCAATTTTTTATCAATTTTGATTTTCTTTTTTGAATTTGGATGG
>NW_007516591.1:0-239 GCF_000475195.1 Diaphorina citri
AATCATGTAGACGCAGTAGTACAAAACTGTGAAGTAATCGACCTGTATGAAATGAACAATGACTCTGACAAATACATGATCGATGTTTTCCTAAATGGGAAAAAGCAAGCGTTTGAAGTCGATTCTGGAGCAAAGTTTACACTCCTATCAGAGAACGATTTCAATAAATTACAGTTAGACATTCCAGTCATACAATCTAACTTAGCTTTCAGATCATACACCGGGAACATTATCAAACC
>NW_007516592.1:0-239 GCF_000475195.1 Diaphorina citri
AGTTGACGGACGTCGGAGAGGCAAACTGAATGTAAACCCCTCGAGTTCATTTTAAAATCTAGACCTTACTTTGTTCGTTCATTCTATTCTAACTCACCATTATTCTAATTACCCCTCAGTACTTTCTATCACCTTGGAAGTACGTTACTTTTACATCTAACATCTACCTATAGTTCATCCAGATCAATGTGACAGCAATGAGTCATCAACCCAAAATGAAGGAACCAATCAGATTGCAG
>NW_007516593.1:0-239 GCF_000475195.1 Diaphorina citri
GAGTTGACTATGTGGGACTAGCAATGTGAGGATTGTGGTATTGTGAGGCCAGCAATATGACTTCGTGAAGGTCACAGATTTGACTATGTGGGACTAGCAATGTGAGGATTGTGGTATTGTGAGGCCAGCAATATGACTTCGTGAAGGTCACAGAGTTGACTATGTGGGACTAGCAATATGGGCAATTGTTGGAAAAGGATAATGTAGGAGCAGCAATATTTTATTGTGAGAGTAGAAAT
>NW_007516594.1:0-239 GCF_000475195.1 Diaphorina citri
AAATCACCTGTACTCAATTTTATGAGGATATCCTTTTGATCTCTATTATCTCTGGTAAGATCTCCAAGCTCATCCGTAATAATGATGATTATGTTTTCATTAGTTTCTTGTTATTTCCTACGCCTACATGCCTATTAACAGCCTTGGTTTTATTAATTTTATCCATGACTTCATCGATAAATTAATGTCTGGAATGGATATGGATTGGATCAATGAACAGCTTCTGGTTTTCTTGATTC
>NW_007516595.1:0-239 GCF_000475195.1 Diaphorina citri
GGAAAAATATTGGTGCTAGCACCAAATGTCGACCTCAAAAAGAACACCTCGGTCCTGATAAGGATGACAAATTTCGACCATTTTTGTCATGAGTTGTGAAAACGCCAAGGTGTTTCTGAGCCAGAAACTCAATGTGGCCGTTCAGAATGCTAGCAATGTGGCAGCTGTTATGGGTATGGATTTTTTGTTTTAAAGTTGAATTATTTTTAGCTGCTAAGGTTTTATCGTCCCGAAATCGA
>NW_007516596.1:0-239 GCF_000475195.1 Diaphorina citri
TATACATATTCTTATACTTAGGTATACTTACAGTAGAACCTCGATTATATCAACACTCTATCATATATCACCTTCAAAAATCGGGGTTTTTCCCTATCTTTCAAGGAAATACCACTCTATCAGAGAAAGAGATCATCGAAAGTGTTCAAATAATGAGACCTATGACGAAGAAAACGATGTCGAAGACGTGTTTTTTGTTTGTTTCTTAGTTTGTTTTATTTAATTTCAAAATAAAAGGG
>NW_007516597.1:0-239 GCF_000475195.1 Diaphorina citri
AAGCCTTTGGAGAGGAGTTGGGGTTATGTAAAATAGAAACTTGTGAGGCCTTTCAGGTCCGTGTCGAGGATAGCAGTTGTTGTTGTAGCGGCTTTAGCTATAGCCGAAAAGTGGTGACAAAATAGAGAAAATGTCTCTTTTTTCTGCCACCCACGGGGGTGATGGTCTCTAACCATGTTTAATTGGCTCGTCCTGAACCGCAGTCAACCATCGTGAGGACTTGTGCTTGTTCTTTTCAA
>NW_007516598.1:0-239 GCF_000475195.1 Diaphorina citri
CCACCACAGCTCATAGTAGACAGGTAAATACATAAATAAGCCCAGAGCTCAAGTAAAAATATACAGAATATATTTTGTTAAAAGCCTGTATTCCATCCTATCTTTATATTACTGTAGCTGTTTTGGCACAAAAGAAAATGGAACCTTAAAAAAAAAGTATCTAAACAGGGTTAATGCAACTTTATGATGTTGAATATTTCTTACAGGGTACCTCATCATCCAGTAGTAATTCTCTAGTG
>NW_007516599.1:0-239 GCF_000475195.1 Diaphorina citri
TTTGTTTACAGACAGACAGACACACAGATACACACACGGACCAATGGCTGAAACTTTGGATTTAGGCTCTAGGGACCTTAAAACTCAAAACGTGTTTTGGCATCAAAAACTGACCATCGAAATTTTGACCCAATTACATTAGGTACTTTCCTTCCTATAGAATAAGGAAAGTAAAAAATGGTGTTTTGGATTATTATTCTGAAATCCAATTTTATCTAATGTAAGAGGCTCTGATAACT
>NW_007516600.1:0-239 GCF_000475195.1 Diaphorina citri
GGGGTTTTTTGTTCTCTGAACCCCACATAACCATTCGTCATTTATTTTCAAAGGTAATTTATAGACGTTTGAAGGAAACATTTTCAATGAAAAGCTGGAAAATGTGTAGGGCTTTTTTTTCTGTAATTGAGATAAGACGTTGGATTTTTATTGGGTATGGGGTATAAGGAATGGGGACTAGGGTATTGAGGTATTGGGTTCGTTTTTATTGTAATTAGACAGTCTGGTATTTAATTAGA
>NW_007516601.1:0-239 GCF_000475195.1 Diaphorina citri
CAAACAAATAAATAAACAAACATCTAAACCAAATGCAAAATGCTCGAGTTAAAACATAGACCTCACTATCGTTTGGTCATTATCATTAAAATTGTGTACCAAAATTGGAGATGTGTTCATCAAAATCAGACCAGGCAATCGGGAGTTTATAGCGGAACACACAAACAAATAAATAAACAAACATCTAAACCAAATGCAAAATGCTCGAGTTAAAACATAGACCTCACTATCGTTTGGTC
>NW_007516602.1:0-239 GCF_000475195.1 Diaphorina citri
CAGCTTGCTAGGCTGGTTAGGGTTAGCTGTTCTCCTCCCTGTTTATAGTCCCACAGCCAGACGCTAGTCTTCTCTCTGGTTAACGTCCCCTAGCCAGACAGGTTTAACGTCCCCTAGCCAGACAGTCTTCTTTTGAGACAATTAATCGTCTTCTTTTGTGACAATAGGGCTGCCTGTAAGAGACTGACAAGAAACGCCGACCCTATTTAAATAGGAAAAGGCTGGGAAGAAGAAGAGTT
>NW_007516603.1:0-239 GCF_000475195.1 Diaphorina citri
TATTTTATTCAAAATCAGATCCAAGATAGGTATCCATAGTGCATAGTACCAAGAACACAAACTCAAGGCCATATATATGAATCTATCGTTAGCAGTTCTATCAGTAGTACGACCTTTACGGGTGATAATGAAAGCATCAAGCGTCTGGCCTATCTAGTTTTAAAGGCGTTGCAGAAGGAGAACAAGACGTGACAAAAATGTGCTTAAATTTCAGGCTTTCAGGTTACTGAGAAGGGGGG
>NW_007516604.1:0-239 GCF_000475195.1 Diaphorina citri
TTTTTTTTTTTTTTTAGTTTTCAATCAAAAGGGACGGACGAAGTCTGAATAATAAGTGTGAGCAAGTTGAGAAAACGGGGACTATAGAGAATAACATGAATGAATAGAGATGAGAAGTTTGTCGAATTATGATCCACCCTACACAGTAAGAAGCCTACCACTTGCTATAGAACTAGGAGGTAACACGAGCAGTGACTGACAAGAGATACTCAATACCAACAGTACAAAATAACATCAAA
>NW_007516605.1:0-239 GCF_000475195.1 Diaphorina citri
TTGCGCGTCTGGCTTGTAAGCGTTAGGCCATGGGTTCAATTTCCGCCCGGGCGGATTTTATCCTAAACGGAAGGTTCGTTCTTGGAACAGCTGGCTTTCTCCTATCCTGTCTTCCTTCTATCTCCGTTTTCGGGAGGATAAGACATTAGCAGTTACAGTCCCCTCTATCAAACATCTTCCATTCATATGTTGCGTCAGCGTGATTACTGGTAACCAATAGCGAGAAGGTTGCACTTCGG
>NW_007516606.1:0-239 GCF_000475195.1 Diaphorina citri
TTTATATATATATAAAATTAATTATGGAATAGAGTACAAATATGGAGAGATCTAAATGAAATAGATACAAAAGTCATGCTGATAGGCTTAGTCTAATCAGTAAATGCTATACAGTGGATACACACACTCACACAACTTAAGTATAGTGTAGATGCAATAATATAATCTACAGAAATATTGTGTTTTTGTTTCAGAACAGGAGGTCTTAACAGTACAGAGCTTCAATGTTCTAGAAGAAT
>NW_007516607.1:0-239 GCF_000475195.1 Diaphorina citri
AAAATTTATGGTAAAGCAGAGCTTTTTCACAACTATTGTGGATATCACAGCATTAATGCTTTAATAAGAGATTTCACTCATGGGAGAATTTTCAATCGTCCAAAAAGGAGCTTTTAATGATCCAAAAAGGAGGAATTTTTAAAAACTCCTGTTTGTAGCACTAAAAAGTCCTGTTTGGATTATTAAAAATTCTCCCATTAGTGAAATCTCTCTGATTAAGTCATTGGTGAAATCCACCA
>NW_007516608.1:0-239 GCF_000475195.1 Diaphorina citri
AAGTTATGACAATAATTCTTCATTGGGTCTTCTTTTCTTTCTTCTCATGATAATTTCTTCTTGTTCTCATTGTTGGATTTAGCACCATTGCATAGGTACAAATATCATGGATAGCCTGATTTAGATGGCCCTGGTTCTATGAATAGAAATTAGACTTAGTGGAGCAATCATAAAACTCTTCTGCTAGTCTAGTCTGGTCTGGGGTGCCCTCAGCCTCGTGAGGTCAATAAAGTCCCAAG
>NW_007516609.1:0-239 GCF_000475195.1 Diaphorina citri
ACCGGGAATCGAACCCGGGTCTCCCGCGTGCAAGGCGAGCGCAGTGACCACTACGCCATGGGAGCTGACTAAAGGAGTGAAAAGAATAATAAATAAACCTACCAGCTATAGGTAGGTTATAAAAATACATAGGGTATTCAATAGGTATTTGATTTTATTTCCCGATTTTTACTTTCCTTATCCTATAGGAAGGAAAGTAATGTAATCGGGTCAAATTTTCGATGGTCAGTTTTTAGTGC
>NW_007516610.1:0-239 GCF_000475195.1 Diaphorina citri
TAAAAAAAAAAAAAAAAAAAAAAATCCATCTGTTTTATGAGCAACATATTATTTTTTTAAGGGCACATTTAATGGCAAGGGCATTTAAAGGCTAGGGCAAGTTTTATAGGCAACACAAGAGAACAATCTCTATTATGACGTTCAGTTTTTGGGTCCTCAAATCGACCCAATTTAACCTTGGGTACTACAGACATAACATTTCTCGAAAGAATATGTGGCGTTTAATAATTCCAACATGT
>NW_007516611.1:0-239 GCF_000475195.1 Diaphorina citri
AAGGAGTAAGAATAACTAAAAATTTCACGATTCTAAGCAATGTACAGACAAATCTACAATTTTATTTATATAGATAATTATGTCATCTTTTCTTTTGCAGACCGCCTTCATTTTTCCCATGTTTTTTTTTCCTTTTATTCTACTCTTTCCTTTAGTCTTATCACTAGTGGTTGACCCGTCCTTTGTACGGGACCACCACACACACAAACACACCCCCACACACACACCACACCCATCAC
>NW_007516612.1:0-239 GCF_000475195.1 Diaphorina citri
TGCTTATTAACTTACAGGGAAAAATTATTGAAATTGTAATAAATATAATAGGTACTAATGAGAAAAAAAAAGAAAAAACATGTTGGCAGGTAGTGTATAATGTACCCCTCTCAATATCTAAATTTTGTTCCATGTTGTTACCTACCTAGTTGAAAAAAAAAATCATTTTACAAGTTGCACTGATGGAGTTAATTTCCCCTTGCTCTAGTGAAGTATTTGTATCAGAGTGGATAGGTAGT
>NW_007516613.1:0-239 GCF_000475195.1 Diaphorina citri
GTCGATTTCATTTTCGGGGGAATTTACATCCGGAAATGAGGACCCTTGAAAAAATCGGGGGAATTTACATACAGCCATCAAAATTGTATACCAAATCACCAAACCATCTTTTCTCACAGAAAAAATAGGTACCTACCCAATTTCTTCATTTACAGCGAGGGTCGAGATCACTCAGGGCTATGGGAAAATGCTCTGTTGAGGCCGCTTCTATTCATTAGCATGGTTTCAAATTACCTAAA
>NW_007516614.1:0-239 GCF_000475195.1 Diaphorina citri
AAAAAAAAAAAAAAAAAAAAAAAAAAAAAAAAATACTCAGCTCAATTTCTTGATTTTCTGCCAGGATCGGCACAATGGTCAAGGCTCCTTTGAGAACGCTGCTATTCATTAGCATGATTTGTTTATTTTCTCTTAGGTGAGAGTCGATGGTCGGTTCTCCGTTGTGGACGCCTACTTACACACCATTGCAGACACTGATCCCTGTTCTATTTCTAGCCTAAACTCAAACAATGGACTCC
>NW_007516615.1:0-239 GCF_000475195.1 Diaphorina citri
CGATAGACATGAAAGAAAAACAAGTCGTTCTTCTCCGAATATGAAAAGCGAGATCGATGGAGAATTACCTAATTCCTAAACTTCCATGAGGCTCTTTCTCTCATACCCAGAGACCAAAATTGGAAGTCAGACGCTCAGACGGTCTTTAGTCGACAGTACAACAACTTTTCTTGAAAAGCGTTGTGCTATCACTTACGAATGAGCGTTCCATTGGATGGGTATTAGAGGAAACATAAAGT
>NW_007516616.1:0-239 GCF_000475195.1 Diaphorina citri
CAAAAAGTTGCAAACTTTCCGGCCTTTTTCATCTTTCTGTGATAAGAAGTGGATTTTGGACATTCTTCACCTTCTAAGTTTGTTTCTGTACCTTCTTGTCCTGTTTGCTTCTAGTTACCTGCTTGTCTGATTGATGAATGTGAAAATGGAGTAATTCATAAACAACCAAAGTCTCATCACTGGAAATATTTTGATCTTCAAAAATGGCAGACAGATCTCATCGTTATCAAAAGATTGAT
>NW_007516617.1:0-239 GCF_000475195.1 Diaphorina citri
TCTGTACAACATATGGACAGAAATATTTAGGTAGGTATACAGTCCTACCGAGCAGTAAATTCAGTTTGACCGCCATACCGCCAACCATTGTCCTAGGATTTCATTGACCAAAGCTGCTTAGGCAGTAAAGTTTTTTGTTCCATAGAACAATAAGTACTTTGTTCGGAAAGTCGACTATACGGGGTGACTCAGAAACTGATGTAGTTGTAGATTCAACAGACCTACTACATATTCTAAAC
>NW_007516618.1:0-239 GCF_000475195.1 Diaphorina citri
CTAATAAAAGAATATAGGTATTTAAAGACAAAATTGAAAACCAAAGTACAGACTCCTCTAAGGAAACAACCTAAAACACGAAAACATAACATCTAATTAGTATACGAACAAAATATCAAAACAAAAGAACCCAAAAATAACCAAGCAAAATAAAAGAAACAAAAATCAAATAAACACAAAAACAAAATAAATCGGAAATTTGAATTGGATGAGATTGGTAAAATGAAAAATCACAAAAT
>NW_007516619.1:0-239 GCF_000475195.1 Diaphorina citri
GCAGTTTCTTTGTGTTATTATGTCACAACTTTGGTGCTCACTGCAGCATTGTAGGATTTTCCCAATATCTCAATAATGATCCTAAAATCCAATGTTTACCTACCATGCTGGTCGCTATGCGCATTTATATTACATAGCTACTCATTTTCCTCACGAGGCTAAGTGGGCCCCGCAACAACCAGTCACGGAATCAATCATTTGCATGATACAAATTTTTTGATTCCGCCGGGAATCGAACC
>NW_007516620.1:0-239 GCF_000475195.1 Diaphorina citri
CAAAAATTTAAGAGCAGCATCTCCAAAGGTCGATAAAGTTTCCCTCTTGGAAGTGATTTTGAAAATGTTCCAAACCCATTTCGGATTTCGGGTCACCCTGTCCCTGGTTCTCCTGTTACAATATTGTACAAGTAGGTATAAATTGTGTTGTGAAGAGATTGTTACACTTGTCACTTGACAATATTAAAAACTCTGACGAGACACTTTGGTGACGTCACCAAAAAAACTTGTTATGTCAT
>NW_007516621.1:0-239 GCF_000475195.1 Diaphorina citri
AAAAAAAAGGAAAAACTGTCTGGATGAGTTAGAATTAGAAAAGAAAAAAAGGAAAAACTGTCTGGCTGGGTTAGAATTAAAAAAAAAAGGAAAAACTGTCTGGATGAGTTAGAATTAGAAAAGAAAAAAAGGAAAAACTGTCTGGCTGGGTTAGAATTAAAAAAAAAAAGGAAAAACTGTCTGGATGAGTTAGAATTAGAAAAGAAAAAAAGGAAAAACTGTCTGGCTGGGTTAGAATT
>NW_007516622.1:0-239 GCF_000475195.1 Diaphorina citri
TTATTTAAGAAAAAATATCCATCAATGCATTGTATTGTACTTATATTTAGGTATCTACCTCAAATTTTGGGACCGAAGGTAATTTCATATTCATATTAAAGTAGCGAACGAAATGAATTCAACCCTCAGTACCCTCACTGAACTCTTTAAAAGCCTTTTTTATTTATGAAAAACGAGAGAGAGTCAGAGAGAGAGAGAGAGAGAGAGAGAGAGAGAGAGAGAGAGAGAGAGAGAGGGGG
>NW_007516623.1:0-239 GCF_000475195.1 Diaphorina citri
TCTCAAATAAATGAGGATAAAATTCCATACCTCGGCTGGGATCGAACCCACGCCCTCCTGTTTACCAGGCGAGCATCTTGACCACTACGCTACCGAGGCAGGTTGGTTAGAAGTTAACGTTGGTTAGTATCCAAATGGGTGACCATCTGGTCAATCGCGTCCTGTTGCCTTTTCCTGACCCCACTCAGGCTGTGAAAGGTTGCGGTAGGTCAATTGGTGTGGCTGGTAGCTTGTCTCCG
>NW_007516624.1:0-239 GCF_000475195.1 Diaphorina citri
TTGTCCAGAGAACCATGAAGCCAAAAAACCAAAAAAACTGGTTTTTAGGAGATTTTTTTCACATTTTCTCACACAAATGAGCTCTGATCTTGTTCTTATAGATGGTATACCATCCGTATAAGCAGAGCTTGTGCCACGGATGGGGAAAAACTTATCGGACTCGGATTTAATACATTGTCCTGATGCCCCTCAAGGTTATCATGGCATACATATTACCATATTAGCTACGAAATGTGAAA
>NW_007516625.1:0-239 GCF_000475195.1 Diaphorina citri
CGTACCTACAGTGTTTAGGTCGCTTACTTACTTACTTTTCGTGTCCTCTTCTTTCTCATCAAATCTTTCTTCCCCAGTGATTTGAGACGTAAATACCTATCTAATATCTACTTTTGTCACTTAATAGTAACCTCCGTGGAGGAGTGGATCTCACACTAGGCTTGCAAGCCGGAGGTTCCGGGTTCGATTTTAGCTCTGTGCTTGAATTTCGAGGTTTACTCAGCCTCGTGAGGGCGATT
>NW_007516626.1:0-239 GCF_000475195.1 Diaphorina citri
ATTATTATTATTCTTAAATTGGAAGGAACGAAAACAGCGTCGCTTTTTTTGCTCTCCTCCTAACCCTACCCTTCAAAACCTAAATACTTAGAACGTACACAAAAAACTCATGTTGACTCTCTGTGTGTAGGTATTGTTGTAATATTGTACATATCTCCAACAAATGTATGCATGTTCGAATCTCTAACAAATTGTATCATTAGAGAGATATGGACCAATTTGTTCGAAACCCACGCCAG
>NW_007516627.1:0-239 GCF_000475195.1 Diaphorina citri
CAATTTTGAAAAATTGAACTAGAAATTCGATACCTACTTAAATCCGGAATAACAAACTTTTTTCCATTTCACTATTTATAAATTTTCCGAGCATAAAGGCGAAGTACGACTGGCCATCTCCACCCTTAAACTTGGAACAAAAGAATATCAAAGGATTGAGCAATCAATAAATCGCCACATTATCTAAATAGAATCAAGGAATAAAAACAGTCTGTGATCACTCAAGTTCTACCCAAGTT
>NW_007516628.1:0-239 GCF_000475195.1 Diaphorina citri
TTTCCTCACAAAACCCATTTCATATTGCTCTCCTGAAATATTACATTTCCATCTTTCCCTAGTTTCTTCTTCTTCTTCTTCTTCTTCTTCTCCACCTTCTATGTTCTTTAAAAGAGAAAAAATAATAATGTGATGGATTAATAAAGGGTAGGTATACGCATGTATTATGTATACATACATGATTTTAACTTGAAAATATTATAAAGTGAAAATCTATTGTAATAATTTGATAGTAGGTA
>NW_007516629.1:0-239 GCF_000475195.1 Diaphorina citri
GCATGCCCTTTGGAGTGTGAACTGCTCCAATAGAAATCCATAATTCCACGATTTCTACGGGTAGATTCGAAGTACTTTTTTGTGTTTTCGAGATTCATTTTTTGATCACGTCTAAATAAAATATATCAGTATTGTAATGAGTTTACAGACCCGCTTTTTTGTTCTTTCTATTACCTATAGGTATTTTAAAATGAAGTTTGTTTATTCCTCTCTGTTTTTTAAATGTTCTACATATTTTT
>NW_007516630.1:0-239 GCF_000475195.1 Diaphorina citri
TCTCTCTTCCCTTTCTCCCACTCTCTTTCTCCCCCTTCCTCTCTCCCCTTCCCCCATATCTCTGGCTCCATCCCATTTGTTCTTTCTCTCCCGAGGAAAACCAGCGACAGTATAACGGGGAGTCGGGAAAACACGAAAAATCCAAAGTAAACACCATTTTGTTTACCTCGAGAGAGACGGAGAGAGAGAGAGAGAGAGAGAGAGAGAGAGAGAGAGAGAGAGAGAGAGAGGGAGAGAGA
>NW_007516631.1:0-239 GCF_000475195.1 Diaphorina citri
CTTTGTATTTTATATTTATTATTGCTATTTTTTTATTTTTATTTCTGTAGAAGAGAGAACAAAAGGACTAAAAAAATCAGACAGATGGCAAGCGTGAGAGGAAAGTTATGTGTGGATTAAAGAAAGGTTTATGTTCCAAAGCTCAATCACGGCAGAAAGATACAAGAAGTAGGTAATTTAGAGTTTGTATAAAGAAGAATATTTATACCCTGCCTATTACTGAGTTACTCTTATGTAGA
>NW_007516632.1:0-239 GCF_000475195.1 Diaphorina citri
AGAAGCTTATTTCAAGAAAAAAGTTCCCTTCACACATTCTACATACTCCTCGCACACGAAAAAGGACCGTATTTTTTTCTACGCGAGGAGTAAAAAATGCAAGCTTTAGAGAAATCCTTCATGGAATAGGCTCCAGGTCTCATTTTCTCACCTCTTCTTTCGGTATACAATCTTTAACACACTGACTTGAAATCAACTAACATACTGCCTTGATATCGAGGCATTCGAGGAACATCGCC
>NW_007516633.1:0-239 GCF_000475195.1 Diaphorina citri
CAAAAAAATATCACCACCAGAGTTTTCAAGCTACTGAGCTGGGGAAGGTCTCGTTCAACTCAGGAGACCCTTACGGTTCACACAGTGCTGCCAACTTTGTCATTCTGATTTCCCTGTACCCTACAAAACCAAACGGTCTTTACTTTTTGAACATGCCTCGTACCTTTCCCAGATTTCAGTGAATAGGTATGTATGTATAGGTAACAGCTCAAGATTTGAGGGTACCTATTAGGTCCCTA
>NW_007516634.1:0-239 GCF_000475195.1 Diaphorina citri
AACAGAAAAAAAAAAAAAAAAAAAAACTAGAGGGGAAAAAAATAGAGCTCAAATTTTGAATTGCTGACTTACAGAGCACTGAGTCAGGGCATTCAAATACATTTGACTTGAATCAGCACTGAGTTATAATTAAACTCACCTGATGAGTCATCTTTAGTGCATCCTGCTGACTTACAGAGCACTGAGTCAGAGCATTCAAATACATTTGACTTGAATCAGCACTGAGTTGCAGAAGAGAC
>NW_007516635.1:0-239 GCF_000475195.1 Diaphorina citri
AGTTACAACTCGAGTTGGAAAATAATCGAGTAGAAAATAATCGAGTTGAAAAATCTCACTCGAGTCCCATCACTATTCCCTAGATTGTTTTGAGATATACGAGTGCATGCTATCGGGTTTAGAAATTGTTTTGAGGGCTCATTTTAGATTATTTAATGTTCAGATGACACTTATGAACTTAGTTCAGACCACTCAGCTATTCTCCTCACACTGAGTGAAAACATAATATTGAAGCCTTC
>NW_007516636.1:0-239 GCF_000475195.1 Diaphorina citri
ATAGACACAGATCGTATTGAAGCAATTCAAAAATTGGTTCCACCAAAAAATATCAAAGAGCTTCAATCCATGCTAGGGATGGTGAATTATGTGAGAGATTTTGTACCCAACATGGCAGAGATGACAGCACCACTCAGAATCCTTCTAAAGAAATCAACAGTATATCATTGGTCAGATGCACAAGAACAAGCTTTTCAAAACCTGAAAAATATTCTGGTAAATCCACCTGTTTTAAGTAA
>NW_007516637.1:0-239 GCF_000475195.1 Diaphorina citri
TCAGGGACGGTATTAGTCTTCAGGGGCGAAGCCAAGGGAGCGCGAAGCGCGACCTCATGCACACCCCGCGAAGCCCCAAGGGGGTAAACAAGGGAGCGCGAAGCGCGACCCTATGCACAACCCCGCGAAGTCCCGGGAGCGCGAAGCGCGACCCCATGAATAACAACGCGAAGCCCCGGGAGCGCGCAGCGCGACCGTAAACAAGGGAGCGCGAAGCGCGACCCCATGCACAACCCCGC
>NW_007516638.1:0-239 GCF_000475195.1 Diaphorina citri
CCTTAAAGTATTGTTAGGAATTTTACAAAACCCCGCGTAGATAGATAAGAAATATCAACATAACTATTTTTGCAACTGATTTTCAACAGCATTCCGCATTAAAAAATCCGTTTTATCCACAAAGAGCCTAGGCAGAGTTGGGCCCTTCATTTCATCAAAAGTATCTCGGAATTTTCATCAGCCTTTTCCTCGACAATGTCCGCAGGTATTACGCCATCATGTATCCAATGAAAGCAAAG
>NW_007516639.1:0-239 GCF_000475195.1 Diaphorina citri
CAAATAAAGTACACCCCTAGCTATATTATACCTAAGTTCTTATAATATGACCCAAGTTGTCAGCATCTATAGGTATTATTATACTCGTACCTCTCTATACAGAGCAATAATTCTCTAATCTGATAAGAAAGAAGGAAGAGAAGGACAAGGGAAAGAAGAAGGAGAAACAAGCTGGGCCCGTCCCTCCGGGAATTATTTAGCCCGTAGTTTATTCGATCAGTACCTATGTACCTACCTAA
>NW_007516640.1:0-239 GCF_000475195.1 Diaphorina citri
GTGGACGGGCTATTGTATTCGCTTCGGCGTCGCCTGTCTGTTCCCATAGAAGGACTTATCCAAACCTGGTTGACCTATATATCAAATTAAAGATCTTTTAACCAGGAACACGAAAATGGTAATGCAAATTTTGTTCAGAGAACCAAAAAGCCAAAAAACCCAAAAAATGGTTTTTCGGGGATTTTTTTTTTCACATTTTCTCACACAAATGAGCTCTGATTTCGAAATTTGTCGCGACG
>NW_007516641.1:0-239 GCF_000475195.1 Diaphorina citri
TTAACTTTGAACTTTTTATCCATTTTTATGATGGATGCTCGCTTATTACTTTAAACTTTGTTAGAGAGGTTTTTTTTTCTCCTTGTTGTTTTCATGCCAATGGCAGTGGTGGCTCAAAACTCAAAAGGTGATTTTTCAATTTGGATTTCTTCACTTTATTAGAAAACATCAGAACCTCCAATCAAATCAAAGTATTTATTGAGGAAAAGTATGCAAATACTCGCGAATTTCCCAACAAT
>NW_007516642.1:0-239 GCF_000475195.1 Diaphorina citri
TTTTTTTTTTACTTTATTTAGTTTTTTTATTAATTTTGAATCTGCGTAACTCTTGAGTAATCAGCCAAGAAAGGCTGTATTTTCCTTTCGGGAAACTGACCACGGGAAATTTGACTACTGCTCCATTCAGTTTTCATTGGAGCACCGGCAGTGGTTAAATTTCCAGTGCCCTAAATCACCAAAGTATGGAAAAGTATCTTACAAGTGTAATAGCCAATGGAAAAGCAGAATTTTGAATT
>NW_007516643.1:0-239 GCF_000475195.1 Diaphorina citri
TGGAAGGTCCTCATCGATTCTTCTGTGATAAGTCACCTATTCGCGGTTTGCTCGTGGTATTCGCGGATTGTTCGCGGTTTGTTCGCGGTATCCGCGGTATTCGCGTTTTGTTCGCGGTATTCGCGTTTTGTTCGCGGTATTCGCGGTTTGTGCGCAGTATTCGCGGTTTGTTCGCGGTATCCGCGGTTTGTTCGCAGTATCCGCGGTTTGTTCGCGGTATCCGCGGTTTGTTCGCGGTA
>NW_007516644.1:0-239 GCF_000475195.1 Diaphorina citri
TATTATTGACACTCTTGAGATGTGAAGGTGACGGTGGTGCCAGGCGAATGATTCAATTTTGTCTTGCAAGGGAGAGAGGGAGAGATCTAAAAATTTCAAGTTTTATTAGCAAGATTTTTCTATTTTCGATTTAATACTCAATAGTTCCTGAGAACGATGTTTCTAATTTTTAGCTTCTGTGCGTCCACAGAACTTCAATGTTGTAATTTTATTGCCGTCCTTAGGGTTACGATGAAGTA
>NW_007516645.1:0-239 GCF_000475195.1 Diaphorina citri
TATATAAGGGTTAATCCGTACACCCTAGCGGCTTTTACATCATCAAGGTTCCCTTGGTGTTCAAAAATTTCCATGAAATAATCAGAAGCTTAATTGTAGCCTCAGGATGATAAAAAAAGCCATTCTTCCGATGGTGATTTGGGCTAAGACAAAATAGGAGATATATCACGTACCTATCTCCCCATTTGAAGCAATTTTCATTTCGATTTTATGGCAGAATTCGCAGAAATTCAGGGTTT
>NW_007516646.1:0-239 GCF_000475195.1 Diaphorina citri
ACAGAGGTTGTATCTGGAAGCGCACAGAGGTCCGAACCAACCGTCAGCACAGAGGCAACTGAAAAACAAGAGTAGTGAGATCACTCGGATTAACAGAGAATCAAAAGTAGAAGACAAATCAGTTGATTATTATTATTTTTTTTTATCATCGGTGTACAATAAATACAGAGCATCTGGTTGGTGGATTTAAAACAGAGAGAATACCAGCCTGAATTTTCCTTGGTATATAGCAAAGGTTG
>NW_007516647.1:0-239 GCF_000475195.1 Diaphorina citri
TGGGATATTTGAGTTCGGGATCCGTGTCTATGCCCGCGTAGCAAACTCCACCGTACAGTCGGTCCATGATCATTGCTAACTCCACTGTTCAGAGGAATGAAGAAAGCGGATATTAGAATGGAATAGAGATTAGAATATAACTTATTTTGACATGATCAATGCTAGATCTATCACCTATTTCAAGCTAACTGAATAAACCTAATTTTATGCACCACCATGATAGGACTTTTTTGGGCTTT
>NW_007516648.1:0-239 GCF_000475195.1 Diaphorina citri
CTGGCTGGGACTCATGTTAAGAGTTACTGCTAGGTTGCTTCGACAGCACTTGACAAGATAGTAACAAAAACATTCACACGATCAGAAAGTCCAAATACATTTCACCAAAATACAAAATCTTACACTTTTACACATGTACTATTATTTGACTATGTAGTTCCTTACGAATGGTCGGGTTATGAAGAGAAATCTTCGGTTCACATTTCAAATTGAAATGTCTCGCGCCCAAGTACCAATCT
>NW_007516649.1:0-239 GCF_000475195.1 Diaphorina citri
CATTGGTCCGTGTGTGTATCTGTCTGTAAACAAAATATCTCGAGAACGGTAAGAGCTAGAGACTTGAAATTTGGTATGAATCTTTCAAATGTCACAAGGATGCGACACGAAACTTTTGGTTAAGACCGGTGCAAGGGTGCAACGCTTGGCGGCATTTTACGACTTTTTGGCGGTTTTCGGTGTAATTTAACAATATCTCGGGAACGGTATAAGCTAAAGACTTGAAATTTGGTATGTAG
>NW_007516650.1:0-239 GCF_000475195.1 Diaphorina citri
TCTTGAAAAAGTTCCTCCAGTTCAGACTTATGTGGCGTAGACCCACAGGTGGGCCAATAAATGGTACGTTTTTTAGGTCGGCGAATAAATGGTACACTTACCCTATTTGGTATTAAAGGAATAAAATACTCTGCAAAAAACTCTAGAAAATGTAAATGCTTGAAAAATAGGTAACGAAAAATAACCGAGATATTGAAGATCAAGCATAAAATAATTATTTCAGCAATCGTAAGGAATGC
>NW_007516651.1:0-239 GCF_000475195.1 Diaphorina citri
GTAAGGTTTTTCTAATTCAGGTGTCTTATCTGCCTTGACCTTTGTTACATCAACCTTGTCTAATGGTTCTTCTTCGTCGGGCTTTCCTACTTCGGGTATCTTATTTGCAGTGAACTTTGTTACATCAACCTTGTATTTTGGTTCTTTGTCGTCAGTCTTTCCTACTTCGGGTGTCTTATCTGCCTTGACCTCTGTTACATCAACCTTGTCTAATGGTTCTTTGTCGTCAGGCTTTTCTA
>NW_007516652.1:0-239 GCF_000475195.1 Diaphorina citri
AGGATAACACAACTAATGTATCAGAAACTGGTAAAGGAGAAAAGGATAACACAACTAATGTATCAGAAACTGGTAAAGAACAAAAAGATACCCCAACCAATGTAACAGAATCTAATGAAGAAGGAAATCTTAACACAACTGATGTACCAGAATCTGATAAGGAAGGAAAAGTTAACACAACTGATGCACCAGAATCCAATAAAGAAGGAAAAGTTAACACAACTAATGTATCAGAATCT
>NW_007516653.1:0-239 GCF_000475195.1 Diaphorina citri
CCATTCTTTTTTTTATCCCAATAACAAACATGGCTGCAAGTTTTTGATTTCTCGAAATAAATTTATCCGAAATACAAAAGGAATGGAGGAGGAAGAGGTGAAGGAGGAAGAGGAGGAGGAGGAGGAGGAAGAGGAAGAGGAGATGGAAAAGGAGTTTAAGTAGTGTGAAAAGTGGAGGAATTGTGGAAGTGTTTGAAAAAGTAGGGGTTTAGGGGATTGTACAAAAGACAAGTATGTAA
>NW_007516654.1:0-239 GCF_000475195.1 Diaphorina citri
CAAGCCCCCCCCTATCGCCGCCTATGACCACGTGTGAAGAAAAAATCTAAAAAAAATGTATTCGGACGAAAACGAACAGACGCCATTGAGCGCCAGGTCCATTGAGCTATACGTGGGATGACAGCGTAGTGTTTTCAGCTTTATACCTGAGTTCATCTATCCGGAAGGAGCTACACCCATACACAGCTATTCCAGTCATGTTAGCATCGAGCTGAGCTGCCTGAGTACCTCTCTTCAGT
>NW_007516655.1:0-239 GCF_000475195.1 Diaphorina citri
GAGAAGGTTTCAGGTGGTCCGCGAGAGGTGAGTAAGGAAAAAGTCATCGTGTCTCTATTTTATATAACATACCCCTAATCTTTTTTTTCATACAACGTGCTCCTCCGAACTCCGCTCTTATCAACGATTGCATTTGTGACCTTGAAATTGAAGCAATGTACAATTATTGATTGCATATACATACATAATCTCAAGTGGTCCGCGAGATTTTTGGTTTATCAATAGTGGTCCGCCAATTC
>NW_007516656.1:0-239 GCF_000475195.1 Diaphorina citri
ACCTAATAAACATGGCACAACTTTTGTTCTTCTACTTTTTGTCAAACTTCTTACTTCAATATTGTTTCTGAATCAAGAGAGCAGAAAAAAATAAGAGGTGTTGTCCCATCTTTCTTAGTTGAAAATGATAAAAGAGAGGTGAGTACTTACTCTCAAAAGACACATTAAAATACCTCGTGCGAAAAAGCACATATTTTGTGAGAGTTAAAAATATGTACTTTTTGCGACCTAGGAACGAA
>NW_007516657.1:0-239 GCF_000475195.1 Diaphorina citri
TTGATCTTCTAAGGAAAGCAAAACTTGGAATATCCAAGTTTCTTCCAGATGTAAATTGTCCATCAGAAATAAAAGGACTTTCCAGCTTTCCTCAAAAGTGGGAGGAGACATCCTTTCGTCTCCTTCTCAGAATTTTACTGTATGACCCGAGAAAGGAGAAAATGGGAAAAACGAATCTTGAGATTGGGAAGAGAATATAAAAATAGAGAGAAGCGTTGCGAGAATGGGGTTTACAACTT
>NW_007516658.1:0-239 GCF_000475195.1 Diaphorina citri
GTGTGCAACTTGGAAGAAAAAGAAGTAAACCGTAGGTATAGGTACATCTATTGTTTTGAATGAATATGGAGTGTACTGAAACGTATAGGTCTATTGAGTAAATCTTTCATAGTTCTTGGAAAATTATATGCTTCAACTTCATATATATGTAGGTTATAGAGCTTGAGAGCTGGAACTTAATCGAGATCGCGTTTATTATTAGGTACGAAACCCTTGGTACCTTTCTGGAGCTTGTTCCT
>NW_007516659.1:0-239 GCF_000475195.1 Diaphorina citri
TTTGCTTAAATATGGCACTAAGAAACATGGCAAAATAGCACTTATTTTGGGAAAATATGGCATTTATTTGTTCAAAATATGGCAAATTTGAGGACGAATTTGTTGGACTTTGAACAGTTAGGATGCCAGCCTGAAATTTCCCTTGTTAAAGAAACAGCAAAGGTTGAGTGCGAAGGGCATCGTAAAATTTGTACCTAGCCAGAACCAAAGGTCAGCCCAGCCCAAAAGCAATCACCCTA
>NW_007516660.1:0-239 GCF_000475195.1 Diaphorina citri
TACACAAATCACTGTTAAGTTTCTTTTTAATTGATTTTGATTCAATGCAAATATTGCAAATAAATCTTTGTAAAAAAACCACTCTATCTTGAGAAATAGATCGTCGAGAAATAATGACACTGTGAAATAAAAAATTTAAACACTTTTGATAATTATTATTATTTTTTAACATTTATCCTTTAAATCACTACATGAGTTATACAACGAAACCAGACCAAATCACTAAGCAGCCCAAGACA
>NW_007516661.1:0-239 GCF_000475195.1 Diaphorina citri
TGATAAAAAATAATAAAATTGAATAATAATAATAATAATTAAGAAAACAGAGGCGGAGCGTTGGGATTTGGGACGGCAAATATTTTACAATGGCATTTGGCAAAGTTGCCATCTTCAATATTTTGCACTTGATGGAAGAAATTACTAATCAAATAAAGTACCTTTTTTTTTTTAAGAGGTTTGACAGAGGGAACTTTAACTGCTATGGTCTTATCGTCCCGAAATCGAAGAGAGAAGGA
>NW_007516662.1:0-239 GCF_000475195.1 Diaphorina citri
TTTTAAAAAAAAAAAAAAAAAAAAAAAAAAAAAAAAAAAAAAAAAAAAAAAAAAAAAAAACGAGATAAAGAAACACCGAGATAAAGACGGTACTCACCCTCATTTGATTTTTCAGCGTGGCTAAGTTGGTGCCCTCAGCCGGGACGGGCACATTGTAGAACTCGCCCTCCTCCATCGTGAGTAGCTTGTACCAGCCGTTTTTTTTTTTTTTTTTTTTTTTTTTTTTTTTTTTTTTTTTG
>NW_007516663.1:0-239 GCF_000475195.1 Diaphorina citri
CTGATTTGACATAGCTCAAATGTGTGTAAAGCCTCTCATTTTGGGATGCTAGAGGCGTGCATTTCCATAAAGTTCCAAGTTGCCATTCATAAGGAAAATCAATAAATGAACCATATTATTGTATTTACATATTAGCACAGTGAAAAATCTCAGCAGAATTTAGCAGCTCTGCAGATACAAAACGTACAAAAGCGCACTGAGGGGAAAATAATTTGATTGTACTCGTAATCTATCACGAT
>NW_007516664.1:0-239 GCF_000475195.1 Diaphorina citri
TGTCTGGCTAGGGGACGTTAAACAGAGAGAAGACTAGCGTCTGGCTGTGGGACTATGAACAGGGAGGAGAACAGCTAAACCTAACCAGCCTAGCAAGGTGGCAGTTCCTCAAAGAGTTCTCTCTGCTTTTAAAGACCAAGTCCTCACAATGGTTGACTGCGGTTCAGGACGAGCCAGCCAATTGAACATGGCTAGAGCTAGAGACCATCACCCCGGTGTATAGCAGATACAAAAAGACA
>NW_007516665.1:0-239 GCF_000475195.1 Diaphorina citri
ACACTCGTATTTATGAACAAGAATGATCGTTCTTAGATCAGTCTTAAGTCAAAATTGACCAATCAGATGCCTTGAGACTATGCTTAGCACGAACTTAAGAGCCAGCATTTTGTTCATAAATATGGGTATAGTCTCGATTCGGAGTGCACCCTAAGAAGTGGGTAGAACTCTGTTTTATACAACGAAATTCAGAGGAGAACAGGAAAGCCAGCCATTCCGAGAACAAACTTCATTGTTAA
>NW_007516666.1:0-239 GCF_000475195.1 Diaphorina citri
AGTGGCGAGCTTCAGGGGGAGCTGCTGCTTGATGTTGGGAACCACTTTCTGAAATTGAATAAAATAGTTTGAATACAATACAAGGGAATAGAATAGAAAAGTGGAGTGGAGAGCAAAGAGCATAGAGATTTTTACTCCCAGTTCTATGCACTTTGAATTTGTCTCTACCTGCTCGATGTGCTATGCTTTCCGGTCCACTCGTGTTTTTAGATTTAGTCAAACTCTGTTCTCTTCTCCAG
>NW_007516667.1:0-239 GCF_000475195.1 Diaphorina citri
AGACGAAGAGGAGGAATATAAAGAAAAGAGAAAGAAGAAGAGGGGAAGAGAAGGAGGCGATGAAAAAGGAAGACGAGGGAAAGGAGGAGAAAGGGGTAGGAACAGATAAGTTGTTTGTCATTTTCAGTGGAAATACGTCTAAGGGAGAGAAGGTTTTTCTACCTCCCTCTGCCCCTGTATAAGTATTATTAGGCTACCTCCCCTCTCCCCCTGTATGTTATTAGGCTTTAAGGCGCTTT
>NW_007516668.1:0-239 GCF_000475195.1 Diaphorina citri
GTTGTTGTTGTTGTTGTTGTTGTTGTTGTTGTTGGTGTTGTTGTTGGTGTTGTTGTTGTTGTTATTGGTGTTGTTGTTATTGGTGTTGTTGTTGTTGTTGGTGTTGTTGTTGGTGTTGTTGTTGGTGTTGTTGTTGTTGGTGTTGTTGTTGGTGTTGTTGGGTTGTTGTTGTTGTTGTTGTTGTTGGTGTTGTTGTTGTTGGTGTTGTTGTTGTTGTTGTTGTTGTTGTTGTTGTTGTT
>NW_007516669.1:0-239 GCF_000475195.1 Diaphorina citri
AACGAGACGAGAGTGTTAAAGTGCCTAATTAGGATGTAATAAAATGTAAATTTGGCACATCCATTAAAAAATAATAAACGAGGACTTGGAAGTTCTTATCCTAGGTTAAGCCAGCCAAAGTTAGGTTGGAAAATAGGTCGCTTGCCTTGCGCTAGGTCACCGGTTCCATTCCCGCCCGGGATGGATTTTATCCTAAACAGATTAGGTTCAAAGGGGTGCCTATGTCTGTCAGACCGCCA
>NW_007516670.1:0-239 GCF_000475195.1 Diaphorina citri
ATAAAATCGCTTAAAATGATTTCTCTTCTAAGTCTTTTAGCACTATCTAGCGAAACTGTGTAAGTTTCCCTGTTGTTTAGAGAGGTTTGCAGTTCCCGATATAAGACCACGTAAGTGTGGGGTTTATTTTTACAAAGTTTAAAAAAATTTTCATTTACCACCTTTTTTATTTTGAAGGCTGCCAGATTAACTTCAATGTCTCTTCAGTATAAGATGACCTCATGTATAAGGGGAACTGC
>NW_007516671.1:0-239 GCF_000475195.1 Diaphorina citri
TTTTTTTACCTAAAAGTCTCCCTGATTGTGTAAGCTTTTGAATATGAATCGGAGTTTGATAATTTTAAGTGCTCTGACTCTTGGGGAAATGGATAGAATTTATTTCCATAACCTCATACCCTGGCGTCTTACGGTTGTTTTCTTTACAGAATATTGTGGCCTTTTTCTGTGAACTTACTGATGGGTCATCCGACTCACGAAAGCAACAGAAATTAGAGCCATATAGGTAAACCAATAGG
>NW_007516672.1:0-239 GCF_000475195.1 Diaphorina citri
CAGTACTGGGTATAAGGACATTACTAACTAGTAAATAGCTAACTAGGATAAATAGGATACAATAGGAGGCAAGGTTAGAAAAAGTTGAAGAGAGAGGAGGCAGGAGAAGAATGAGGAGGAGAGAGACGTGGAGAGGCAGGAAGGAACAGAGAAAAGGAAAGAAGTACAAAAGATGATTTGAATAAAATATTTCGAATAAACGAAGCAGAACAATTCAAATCTGAAACAAACTAAGGGAA
>NW_007516673.1:0-239 GCF_000475195.1 Diaphorina citri
CCAAAAAAAAAGAAGAAAAAAAAAACAACTCTCAAGACTCAAAAACTACCTAATGAGCAATTAATTGTGTTGCAGATTTCTGCCGAATTTTATCTAAATCAGACTAACAAATAAAATGAAATAAACATAGCTAGAGACCATCACCCCGGTGTATGACAGAAAAAAAAAAAATAATAAATAAAAATATATCGTTTCTTTATTCTGCCATCACAATTCGACTACAGCTGAAGTCGCTACAA
>NW_007516674.1:0-239 GCF_000475195.1 Diaphorina citri
GGTTTCTAATTTTCTAAACATTTCTCTCTATACAATTAGAATCTAAATTTAGAACGTTTCCAACTTTCCACTTCATTCTACTTTAGTTTTCGGGATTTTTTGGTGTTGTATCTTATACACTCACGTGGAAAAAATTCGAGATCTGGAATTTAGACTCTTTTCAATAACAACAACAACAACAACAACAACAACAACAACAACAACAACAACAACAACAACAACAACAACAACAACAACAA
>NW_007516675.1:0-239 GCF_000475195.1 Diaphorina citri
ATAATTACACGAATTAAATTTAATTTCGCTCTTTAATTTAATCACACTTGTGATTTTATTGTTAAGTAATTATTGCACGTATACCTAATGAAATAAAATTATGAACACATCTCTGCTGTTAAGGCATGGTTCCATTGAGTTAACACCAGACTAGAGATTACCCTCACACCTCACATCATAAATCATACGGTTCTAATCATACTATGGAATTAACATATTTTCCCAGATTATTAAATGCA
>NW_007516676.1:0-239 GCF_000475195.1 Diaphorina citri
TTCTGATGATTCAGTTTTGTTCTTTCTGATGTTTATACTTGGTTCTTTTTGCTGATCTTGCTTGATCGTGTCCACCCATACTAATGATATATTTTGATCTTTGTCGTCAGTACTTCTTGTGGTGGTGAACAGTCTTTGTCAAATTTAATTGAAGGCGGAATAGATATCCAAAGTTGTTATTGCCTAAAGTGTGTCACCGGCCGTCGATCGACGATGTGAATCTGTTTTGTCGAAGCAGT
>NW_007516677.1:0-239 GCF_000475195.1 Diaphorina citri
ATAAAAATATCAGCTTTGAAAGCATTATTTCAGCTGTTCCAACAACGAACATTATCCGTTCAGGATAAAATCCACCCCAGGCGGGAATCGAACCCGCGGCCTAGCGCTTACAAGGCAGACGCCCTACCAACCAAGCTAACTAGGCTGGCTGTATAATGTTAGATATTTTATATAGGAAACCACCCTCTCTCTTTCTCTCTGCCATACAGTATCTAACCGTTTAGACTTTAGTATTGTAT
>NW_007516678.1:0-239 GCF_000475195.1 Diaphorina citri
ACGTAGGTTATAGCGTATACCTACGTATACAACAGCAACAAACGCTGCTTCGGATTCTACTGTCGTATCAAACATACTATCAAATGTTCGATTTCAGAGTTCAAGAACTGTAGGTCAGTTGGTACAAATTTCCAAAGGTTTGCTTGCATAGGAGGAGGGTACCTCACTTTCTTTCTCTGAGAGGTGTAACACCTCCAAAGTTTGCAACGGAGAATAGTAATGGAAAGTAAAAAATCTTT
>NW_007516679.1:0-239 GCF_000475195.1 Diaphorina citri
CAAGTGTTACATAACAGCGCATTCTGGTGACACATCCCGAAAACCGAAGAAAAAATGTAGGTTACAAAATAAAGATACTTATTCACCACAGTATGCTTTATGGGAATATCTGCTATCATGCCCAAGATATAAGTAAATAAATTATTATTGCTGACGTTACGTCGTTCTAAGTGCATCTATCGGACAAGACACACAAAACTTACAGGACAGTGAATTATTGTCATTCATCAGACGGGCCC
>NW_007516680.1:0-239 GCF_000475195.1 Diaphorina citri
ATACCTCAGTTTGAGAAGTTCTAACTGCCCTATGATGGCATCCTGGTTCAATGGTTCCTCAACAGCCAGGTCTTTGATTCTCTTACAGGCCTTGTCTACTGACCTACGGAGTACTGATCTATTTGTCTTACTCATGTTGTCTGGGGTTTTCCATACATCCAAATGTTGTCCTGAGTTGTCCAAAAGTGCGCACACTGTCCACCCTGACGCTCACCACAGTCGGCGTCACACGCTTGTGT
>NW_007516681.1:0-239 GCF_000475195.1 Diaphorina citri
AACACCTTGAAAAACGATTTTAATATTAGATTGAAATAGACAGAACATTATTAAAATATTAGATTGAAATAGACATGAAATTATTAAAATCACTATTAGTTAAAAAGAGTACCCAGGTCTTTAAGTTGAAATTGACCGAATTAGTGACGCATCTGACGAACCCTTTGACCTCATAATTATCTAAATTATCTCACAGCCTCATACAGTAGAAGTTAACATTTAATAGGGAGAAGTTTCAA
>NW_007516682.1:0-239 GCF_000475195.1 Diaphorina citri
TGACAAATGGAGTATGGAGTGTGCCAGAAAGCATGTGAACTACTTTTGACGGTCGCACACGACCCGTTGTGCAGCTTAAGGATTAAAGAAAATAAATAACGAATTAGATAGCCGTCTTTTTTTCACATAAACAGTATAAACACTGTCTTCTTTTCACATATTATGTACAAAGTTATGCAACGCAGACACCTAAACCGTACCTCATCAACCGTGTCTCCAGAATTACGATCATTTCCTTG
>NW_007516683.1:0-239 GCF_000475195.1 Diaphorina citri
TCGTGGTCAAGCAACTCATCTTCTCCAAGGATAAGGTAAGTTACCCTTAAGGTCCAAGGACAAGGTCCTTTTCTGTCAGAGTACTTTAACAAAGGATACCATTACTCAACATTCCTTATGGGGTCCTTATTCTTCACCTTGCACGTTAACTCGACCCTAGTGTGTTATGCTAATAAGTGACTTCATTGAAATCCCAAGCTACAAGCTAGTCACTGGCAGGAAAGGTATAAAAGGTGTTG
>NW_007516684.1:0-239 GCF_000475195.1 Diaphorina citri
AAGTTTGGGTTATACCAATAGTTTATAGCTTCCCCTTTTGAAAATCTCACCAAACGTCACTGATGGTAATCCGTTCTTCTTAGTTTTATAGCATGCAATAAAAACAGATCAATTTTAATGGTCGGTTTCTATTCAACAGTTTCAGGGTTTGCGCTGTACAGTCAACCGTGCCAGAACAACGAGACCTGTTATGCGGCGGATTTTCGACTCGTGTGTCACAATTCGACAGCTGTGTGCCA
>NW_007516685.1:0-239 GCF_000475195.1 Diaphorina citri
TGAGAAAAATGGAGCTCGAGGGGGGGGAGTCCGGGCCCCCCATATTGCCCTGTGCCCGAACAGAAAAAAATCTCATCAAGCACGTGTATCTATGTACCTTATGTACCTACCTAGTAGGTAGGTATATACCTAGATGTAATACCTACTTGGGTAATAGGTACCTACATACCCACTTAGCTCTCTTAGAAAAAATTACTTAAGAGGCTCCTTTTCTTTTGAAAAATAATTTGAAGTCTCAA
>NW_007516686.1:0-239 GCF_000475195.1 Diaphorina citri
TGATGGTGGTGACATCATTCAACTATAAAATTTCTTATCTCACCTTAATGTACCATACCTTCATGTTTACCTCATAGATTTGCCTAGTGTTTTAAATTTCAAGAACTGAATCGTCTATGAACTAAGTTTAGTTCAAGCTTGCCACGTCTGGCTACAGAATTAATACGTTATTTATTAATCGAACGTTCGTTGTCATTATTTATTTATGCGTTAATTTTTCCATGAAACTTTTCCAATCC
>NW_007516687.1:0-239 GCF_000475195.1 Diaphorina citri
TTGTAATTTTTATTTGACATTTTAATTATACATATTTTTCATATAAGTTACATAAATTTCAAATTGAGTTTGCTGGTGGACACATCTCATGATTAATGAGATATGTCCACCAGCAAATAGGACATATCTTGAATTTCAATTTATAGCCAAATGTGATCAGAAGGCAGGTCCACACTAAACCAACATCATCCGCCAGAACTGCCAGCCGCTAGCCAACCCTCCCCACCTCCACTTACATA
>NW_007516688.1:0-239 GCF_000475195.1 Diaphorina citri
TTTTGAGGGAAATTTTTACATGGTTTAAGGTTGATAGGTTGATTCCTTGTTGGGTAATTCTAAACTTCCTAGTTTTTCCTTTGGCCTTTTTACACGCTTGAAAGTTGGTCCTTGGCTAGGTACCATTACCTATCAATTTTTACTCTCTATTACTACAAGGAAGGAAGGAAGGAAAGTAATGTAATCGGGTCAAAATTTCGATGGTCAGTTTTTAGTGCCAAAACACGTTTTGAGGTCCC
>NW_007516689.1:0-239 GCF_000475195.1 Diaphorina citri
GTAGCACGTGACACTCGGATGATGTAATGCCGGGTCCTCGTTTTCATTTGTCTAAGTCTCCTGCTTTTCCTTTTTTCTCATTTTTCTTCTTCTTTCCTCTTATGCTTTTTCTTTGCTTCTTCTTCTTCTTCTTCTTCTTCTTCTTCTTCTTCTAAAGGGTCTCCCAATAAGAACGCAAGATTTGAAAGGGTCATAACTTTTTTATGCGTTGTTTTATCTTGCCCAATCTTCGACAGATT
>NW_007516690.1:0-239 GCF_000475195.1 Diaphorina citri
ATTGCATTATGGAATTAACTGACAACTTGCAAGTATAAATTTTCTTCTTCACTTGGTCTCTTTGTCAAAATGGAAAAGTTATTACCTTAAATGGTTTTCATTACTGTACAAGACTGTTGATAGTCCTTTTCTTACAGAAACAATGAAACTTTAAATTATCGAATTTCATTTGTGTTTTCAGAATATTTGTAAGAAAGAAGGTTTAACAATACCTCCAGAGTTTGCACTAAGACTTGCAC
>NW_007516691.1:0-239 GCF_000475195.1 Diaphorina citri
CTCAATGAGTCAGGTGTATCTTCCAGGGCCTATAGGTAAACTAGGTTGTTGGTTATAAAACCATTGAATTTTAGCATTATGGGACGGGATGTTTAGTTGAGCTTGATTGTCTAAGCTAGGTTTCCTTTGCTCTGAGTTATAAAACATAAATGATCATCAGCAAGAACAAATTGTTTGGTGTCTGATAAGTCTTGTTAGGAGTTCTCGTGTAGTAGAATGATACTGACCTAATTAAAATT
>NW_007516692.1:0-239 GCF_000475195.1 Diaphorina citri
CCCTAGCAGTAGGCAGGCTAATAATCAAATTCTTTTTGCGATCAAATAACTGATCAAATTCTTTTTGCGATCAAATAAGTGTTGAGATAATGGGACTAACTGTTGAGATAATGGGACTAACTGTCCTAATTCGACAGTCTAAATAAAGCACTAATACTAATACTAAAAATCTGGTGTGAACATCACACGACTTTCCTTATCCTATTGAATGATGCTTATTTGAGTGTTCTTTTACCCTA
>NW_007516693.1:0-239 GCF_000475195.1 Diaphorina citri
AGAAGTCGTAGAAGAAAAAGAAAAATTCCGTTGGTCCTCATTTTTCCTGCTCTTTGACTTTGAAACATCACCCAAGTAGGCGCAAGAACGGGCCTTTATTAATGAAATACGGCTCGTGCTAAAATGGCCTTATCCTTGAAATACGGCTCGTGTTAAAATGACCTTATCCTTGAAATACCTATAGTTCGAGTTCAGATCAGCCTTATCCTTGAAACTTCTCCAAACACTTCAACAACTTC
>NW_007516694.1:0-239 GCF_000475195.1 Diaphorina citri
AAAAAGGCATCAACACCAGGTCCGCATTTAGGAGGACCTGGACCCCCTCCCCCTAGGACCTAAGGCAAAAAGCTCTGAGGCATAGGGCAAACTGCCCCAAAAGTTAATTTAAGCTTATACGAATCTGTTAAAGCAATAGTATTGCTTATATATTTAATAATTTTTCCCAACATTTCATAGCTAAGATTTATAATGAACCATAACCTTGATAACCCAGAATTACCCAATGCACAATGGAG
>NW_007516695.1:0-239 GCF_000475195.1 Diaphorina citri
CTGATGGTGAAAGCAGAAAGGCATTTGACGTAACGTTTGAAGGTAAAACTACGGCTTGAAAAAAAATGTTGGGTATTTAATAATCCTAGCAAGGTAACTGCTTTTACTTCCTGGAATAACTTTCTACCTTTCAAGGGTAGGAACTTTTTACACTTTTTACTTTTTTTATGATACAGACTTCAAAAAGGTTTAGGTCAGTAGGTACTTGTAAATAAAATTGTATTAAATTTCTATCCATT
>NW_007516696.1:0-239 GCF_000475195.1 Diaphorina citri
AATGAACAGAAGTCCAGTGCGGAGGTATTGAGGCGACAAGAAGCATTGTACAGACTCATTATCAGGTAAGTGATTGTAGGCCCTAGGTCCCAGTTGTTCAGCCTTAGCAGACGTCCACAACATAGCCCCCAAATCCTAGGCTCTATGGGCACACTGGTGCGAGGGTTGATTTTCTCAGCAGGTGTTGATGGTCCCGGGTCTATGGTCATTGTTGTGGATAGGTACACCACAATCAGAAA
>NW_007516697.1:0-239 GCF_000475195.1 Diaphorina citri
CAACAATACCCACATTGCCGCCCTTATCACATCGGATCAGAAGTTTGACCTGGTAGGGATTTAATACAAGACCACCTCCATGGCCGAGTGGGAACACTGACTCACAATCAGGAGGGGCTGGGTTCAAAGGCCGCCTGGGGCGGAAACTTTCGTACCAAACATTCTCCAGATAGGTAGGCATGGATGTAAAAGAGTGTGACTTGTCAAAATCAGGCTTTTCTATCTAACCTTTCCCCCCC
>NW_007516698.1:0-239 GCF_000475195.1 Diaphorina citri
CTTTCTTTCTTTTTACTAAATTTTACGGATGAGCTGTTCATTCAAATTGAGGCACTCATTTTTTAGTTTCACCCATCAAAATGAGCTTTTTACTCCGAATAAGGTGATTACACTAGGGTTCATTTTGAGGACCACTGAACTAAAACTACGTAAACTTTGTTAACTATCCCCTCCTCTCTCTCCCCAACCTCTTTTTTCCCTACACCCTCTATTTCATCCCCTCTCTCCCTCTTTTATCC
>NW_007516699.1:0-239 GCF_000475195.1 Diaphorina citri
GCCTCGGTTGGGAATAGAACCGTCGACCTAGTGGTTACAAGGCAGGCGCGCTATCCTCCAAGCTAACTAGGCTGGCCCCAGGAAGCTTTGGATTTCCGACTGCCCTGTGGCTAACACGTGAGCTTTTAGAGGTAATCAACAATTTGCGAAGCAAAAACGTGAAAACGTGGTGCTTTTCGTGAAATTCTCATGTTTTTTCTCCTGTTTGTTAAAAAAAGTTGGCAAAAACTGGTCCATGC
>NW_007516700.1:0-239 GCF_000475195.1 Diaphorina citri
AGGTAGGTATTATTTTTAGGTACCCCACCTATAAATTTGTTCTATAATCTCTAAAATATATTGCTCCCGAATGGGACCTATTATTATTATGTTAATGTGGTCTCTTCTTGATCCCTAGTGTGACTAGGACTATTGCACCGAGAATGGGACCTAAAAAATATGTTTACGTATATGATATCTAAATAAATGAGACTTGTAAAAAAGGACTTTTGATACTTTAGCTGACAGTCAAAATAATA
>NW_007516701.1:0-239 GCF_000475195.1 Diaphorina citri
AAGATGGAATTGAAAAATAAGCAATATCGAAGTAGCACATTGGAGCCCAAGTAGGTGCCATGCCTATCTCACGGACAAGGGAAACAAATCAAGCAAGCACATTGTAAAAATGTGATACGACGGACGGCAGTCAGGTAAGTTGTCAACCCATTCAGCACTTCCTCCTGCCAGCCTAGTTAGCTTAGTTGGTAGTGCGTCTGCCTTGTAAGCGCTAGGCCGCGGGTTCGATTCCCGCCCGG
>NW_007516702.1:0-239 GCF_000475195.1 Diaphorina citri
CATCAAATGACATGGTGAAGATAAAATTATGATTGACATGAATCAAATATCATCGATGAAGATGTGTTAGATTCTGTTAGATCTTAGATTAGCAGCGGTAGCAAACTCATCTTCTTTTGATTAAAAACACACTGTGGTATTTCGGTACAATCTTTGGGACCAACACATATTTGGGAACAAAAAAGGTAATTTTTATCTTCCTCAAGTGTCTTTTTTTTTACCCATAAGTAGGCTTGCCA
>NW_007516703.1:0-239 GCF_000475195.1 Diaphorina citri
CTCGAACACACACACACACACACACACACACACACACACACACACATTCATTTTAACATATTAGATTTTAACGCATCAAAGATAAGAAAAAAGGGACGAGGAAAGAGGGAAGATTTTTTCCCCATAAATGGGTTTGCTACTGAGAACTGTAACGCCGGAGATCTTATCGTCGTAAATTCGAAGAGAGAATTGAAAGAAGGATAGAAAGCCAGCCGTTCTGAGAACAAACCATATCCGCG
>NW_007516704.1:0-239 GCF_000475195.1 Diaphorina citri
TCAACCACAGGTAAGCATTAGTATTATAATAATCCGGCCCGAAGGACCAAATTCTGATTAATCCGGCCGGAAGGACCAAATCCTGATACCTGCGAGATCAAAGGGACTTTTCAGTCTCATACTGGGAGTATAGAATAGAATATACCTTGTTTATACTACCCGCATAGGACTGAAAAGTCCCTTTACTCTCGCAGTCTAAACAAGGTCTTATATATTTGATTGGTAATAACATTACATTT
>NW_007516705.1:0-239 GCF_000475195.1 Diaphorina citri
AATTGGGTATTTACCCGGGTAAATACCCAGGGTATTTACCCCAAAAATAAGTACCCGGGTATTTACCCATCACTACTTACATCCACTAGAAATGAGAAAGTATTCAAGAGAAATTGGCTACATCCACTAGAAATGAGAAAGTATTCAAGAGAAATTGGCTCCATCCACTAGAAATGAGAAAGTATTCAAGAGAAATTGGCTACATCCACTAGAAATGAGAAAGTATTCAAGAGAAATTG
>NW_007516706.1:0-239 GCF_000475195.1 Diaphorina citri
GCAATGACTTTTACATTGAGATAGGTAGTACCTAATGTACATATGTAGGAAGTACGTAATACGTATGTATTTGGTAGACCGAAATCCCCATTTAGGAAAAGGGTCAAAAATCCCCGAAAGGGTCAAAAAGTGA
Organism: Diaphorina citri; assembly: GCF_000475195.1. Lineage (NCBI taxonomy): Eukaryota > Metazoa > Arthropoda > Insecta > Hemiptera > Psyllidae > Diaphorina > Diaphorina citri. The sequence goes on from NW_007516706.1 coordinate 134, forward strand.
AAGGGAATTAGAGGAAAAAAGAAAGACAGAAAGAGATATAAAGAGAGGAAGTAAAGAAAAAAAAAAGAATGAGCAAGAAGGTACGTTAGGTGGAGAGAGAGAAAGA
>NW_007516707.1:0-239 GCF_000475195.1 Diaphorina citri
CTCCCTTGGAAGCCCTAACCGGTTCCAGCCTCCCCCACCCCCTGGAACGGAAGGGAGAAATAATGGCCAGGAAATGCACAGTGTAGCTACTCAAACCCGCTCTCCGTATAAGAACAAGGAGAAAAGACGCCAATCTCAAGAGCATCCCGGGCGCGCTCATCCGCCTCTCCAAGTCCGGCGGCTCCACGGACAACATCACCGTTCTTCTTGTGACACTAGATGTGGAAGGAAGGTTATTC
>NW_007516708.1:0-239 GCF_000475195.1 Diaphorina citri
AGGAAGACAGGATAGAATACCTTTGTTTTTTACCGTCTTATTTTTACTCCTTTTTTTTCGAGAAGCTGTAAAGTCATCTGATAAACTGAGGCCACTAACTACTGTTGTCCTCAGACCCAACAGTAAATGGTCAGAGGAGAGAAAGGCTGACCATTCATCCAGGATGAAGAGAAAACATGATAAGAAGTAAGAACTACGTGGTCCTCTGTAGGCCGAAACGAACAAAAAAAAAAAAAAAA
>NW_007516709.1:0-239 GCF_000475195.1 Diaphorina citri
TGATATAGAGGTGCGTTTACAGGTTTACACCACAGTTTTCTTTTTATCTGTGGAGCAAAACGGGTTAAACACTATATTTTTGCAGGCTATTTAGGCATGTTCTTTATTACAATAATAAAATTATTATTAAGGTAGGTGCTGAAATTCCGAGGAAATAGCCTATCAAAATTCCCCAAAACATCAGATCCTCAAAAATAGGAATCTTCGTCACATTCAAGTTGTCCGGTCCATTAAACCCC
>NW_007516710.1:0-239 GCF_000475195.1 Diaphorina citri
TCAAGCTGTCCGCTATTCTAAGCAGTTGTTGTTTCTCATCCACTGGCTTGGGATACGTACAGAACATACATCTGAACAGACCGGCAAACGATAGCTCCAGACTACCTTCTTCATCACCATCAGCCTCAGGTGAGTAGTTCTGCAGAAATCCGAGCAGCGGGTTCTTGGCTTTCTTTTTGGCCAACAGGGCGGCCTTCTTCTCTTCCTCGAGTTCCTGAAGAAATATTGAAAAGATAGGG
>NW_007516711.1:0-239 GCF_000475195.1 Diaphorina citri
AAACGACCGGTGTCTAGGTATCTATGTGAGAGGTGTCTAGGTACTGACCGTGGCTTTTACAGGGTGATTTCTAGGACTTTATCCACTTTCCTAGGATTTGGTTTCTGTTTTTGGGTATGAAATATGATATTTTTTCTGAATCTTAAGCTCAATATTAAGGCTATTAAGGCTAAAATACACAATATTAAGGCTTCTTGAAGCTATCAAATATCACAGTACAGTATGTATATTTACTCAGG
>NW_007516712.1:0-239 GCF_000475195.1 Diaphorina citri
AGAATCATAACCCCATAACCACGTAGTACTTCATTGGAAAAACATATTTATAGAATCCCTTTCGAAATACAAACAAAGGTACGTAATAATCGTATACTCATAGAGAGGGTAAATGAAAGTATGCTGATAATAATAATAGTAATTAACTGTGAAAAGTGTGTTGGGAAAGGATTTCTAAATTGTTTTTATCTCCACGTAAACCTTTCTAGATAAACAGGGTGGTCCGTGGTCATTTGGTC
>NW_007516713.1:0-239 GCF_000475195.1 Diaphorina citri
TATTCCTCTAACAATCGGTCCTAATGTAAAATGCCGATATCAAGTGAGTCTGAAAAATCCTATTACAAATAAACTTTTATTCCAAAATAGCCAAAAGTACTTTCGGCAGCCGAATAGAAATTACTATGGGTCAGTACGAACAGAAAGTACTTTCAATATAGGTAAAACAAAACAGACTTTCTTTTGTTCAGTACAAAAAATATACCTTCACAAAAAGTGGGTCAGTACGATTAAACAAT
>NW_007516714.1:0-239 GCF_000475195.1 Diaphorina citri
CCTGCAAAGAGAAGAGAATTTACCATTAGCACTTTATTTATCTTACACTCAAACGTATTACTGTTATTCAAAAAGAGCTCTTAGATGCATTTCTCATTTAGATTAATACACTGAGTTAAATTTTATGAGATGACAAGGACAGGACAGGAGAAAGCTAGCCTTTCCTATTAAAGAAGTTTTCACTCACCATATAATTCGCATTACCAGCTCCTCCTTCACTGGCGGCACTGGCGGTTTTA
>NW_007516715.1:0-239 GCF_000475195.1 Diaphorina citri
ATAAAAAGTTCCTTTTTGCTAGCAGTTAAACTTCAGTTGAGAAATGCGGTAAATACCAAAAGAAACCTTTCCTCTAAGCTACATGATAGCTCAGAAGGTTAAATTTTCGGCAAACCCATTTTCGCCAATTGATATTAATACCTACATGGAGTAAATGATGCGGAACGGGTTGAAGTTTAGCATAAACCTGTAGCTATGTATATTCAATGTTTATGAGACGTACATTCCATATTGAGGAA
>NW_007516716.1:0-239 GCF_000475195.1 Diaphorina citri
CTCATTTGCTCATGGCTCACGATTTGTCAGCATGATACGTTCTAATTGTATTTTTATTAGAATGATCCGTGTGTTATGTACAGGGGCTTTGGGTATTCTCTAGGGATAATCTGTCGATGCCTACTGTCAATGATCTATTGATATTGAGGAGATGAAGATATATAGTTTTCAGCAAAATACACAATGAAAGTTTTAGTTTGTTTCCCTCAAATTTGTAATGAAAATGATGAATCCACGAG
>NW_007516717.1:0-239 GCF_000475195.1 Diaphorina citri
ACGCCTTTATCTCTTGAACCAATAAAGATAATAAAAAATTGATTGCACCATTGAAAAGAACACAAAATTTACTAAAAGCTGGGATTCCCTGTTTTGGTAAAACCCTCCCTCAAACACAACCAGAGGCTTGAGAAAAAGATTTTTTTGTATCTCTTTAAAAGCTACCATTTTTTCAATTCGATTTTTCTTCAAGTTTCCACTGAAACCCATTGAATTTCTCCTGATAAAAAAGTACCCCT
>NW_007516718.1:0-239 GCF_000475195.1 Diaphorina citri
GGATTTTTCTAATTTTAATAAAAAACATTGAAAGAATAAATTTCGTGGTTTTAGTTTCTAAAGAACATTCTCTATTAACCCTTAAGTGCATGATTTTTTCTTTTTTGTCGAAAAAAATATATGTGTTGCCTTAGGGAATTCTAAGATACCCATTCTTTTTGAATTTTTTTTATCTTTTTTTTTAACCGAGATATACCGGTAAAACCTTAGTGTGTCATATATGTTACACCATGCAGTAA
>NW_007516719.1:0-239 GCF_000475195.1 Diaphorina citri
GCACTTCGCACTAGTCCGATACCTAGCCTGTATGTCGAATCCTGTATTCCGCCACTGTCCATTAGACGTAAGAAACTCATGATGAATTATGTTGCCAAAATTGCAGCCTCCCCCCTTAATCCTGTATTCAAATTGATGTTCGATAACAACCTGCTTCCCGACAACTTTGGTTCTAAACCTATTCCCCTCACTGTCCGGTACAAATCTGTTAATGAATTCCATACTGCCCTTGATCAGCA
>NW_007516720.1:0-239 GCF_000475195.1 Diaphorina citri
TTTTTTCGCTCATTTTGTCAGCTATATTCTCCAGTTTTCAATTGATAAAACTCATGTTTCCAATGAACGCTATGTAACAAAATGTAACTATGACATCTCCCATACTACCTATTTTATCCCATAGTAATTTTGACATCTCCACCAAACAATGTTAACACATTAATTTATCCCATGGTAAATTTAACATCTCCACCAAACTGTGGAATTATTTCACTAGATCTCGAATCTGAAAGTTTTTG
>NW_007516721.1:0-239 GCF_000475195.1 Diaphorina citri
AGAATCTCTTCTGCTTTTTGCAGACAAACAAGTTTCTTGCCACTAAGTATAATCTCTGTCTTATTCTCATTTAACTCCTATTTTCTTCTACCAAGTTCAACATGCCTCTGTCTTTAAAAAGTTCGTCCAGAGCCTCCCTGGGTCAAATCAAACCCCCTCTGTTTGGTAAGCGAGCAGTTAAGTTACTTGAGCTCTGTCTAGGTGAAGTCCTGGGCACTTCCATGCTGATGTTCTTCGGG
>NW_007516722.1:0-239 GCF_000475195.1 Diaphorina citri
TTCTTCTTCTTCTTCTCCTCCTCCTCCTCCTCCTCCTCCTCCTCCTCTTCTTCTTCCTTCTTCTCCTCCTCTTCTTCTTCCTTCTTCTCCTCCTTCTTCTTCTTCTTTTTGTTGTTCTTTTTCTTCTTGTCCTCCTCCTCCTCTTCTTCTTCTTCTTCTTCTTCCTTCTCCTCCTCCTCCTCCTTCTTCATCTTCCTCCTCTTCTTCGTCAGGCTCTTGTTAATTGTTATTATATTCTT
>NW_007516723.1:0-239 GCF_000475195.1 Diaphorina citri
CATAGTGCGTATCACCAAACTTTAACCGAAGATGTAGGTAAATAGGTAGGTATGTAATCTAAGTTTCGATTTTTTTTTCTTTTTTACATGGGAAAAAGTGTGGTAATGGACGATTTCGACCGTAAAATCTCCTCTGTATCGTCGTAAGGGCCAGCCGTTAGTAGCGCGTTGTACTAGCACTCTGCACCTCCTAGGTCGTGGGTTCGATTCCCACCCTGGGCAAATTTTTCTCAGAAGAA
>NW_007516724.1:0-239 GCF_000475195.1 Diaphorina citri
TTATTTCAACGCCAAAATCCATTGTTTTTTCTATCTTTCAAAGTTTATCCTATCTTATCAGAGGAAAAGCTCATAGAAAGTGATCATTTCAACTACCCCCGGTTTCAATTAGTTGAAATAATCGAGGTTCTACTGTATCTAGTTACTATAAACAGACGAATACATAACGTCTGTTCCGATTTCACTGTGACACATTTTATTGCCCTTGTAAAATTACCTTACTGGGATTTTTAGTTTCC
>NW_007516725.1:0-239 GCF_000475195.1 Diaphorina citri
TTGGTCCAAAAACATCTCGTCTTGATCTCAAACTCAACTTCTGTTTGCACTTCTTCAGCTGATGATGCAGTCAAAATAGAATGTCGAAAGTGTGAATTGAAGTTTGAAAAGACACAGACCTACTGATAATTTCATTACCTACCTGTCGTGTACTTTAACCTAGGTGGGTAGACCAGCGTTTTCTCAAATTATCTCTCTTGGAGGAGAAGAAGAGAATAATTTTGTACCATCTGAGCTGA
>NW_007516726.1:0-239 GCF_000475195.1 Diaphorina citri
TGACTTATTTTCCACTGAGAGCGGTGGATGTGGTTGGCAGTGGTGTAGATAAAGAAGAAGAAATCTGGATCAGGAAAAAGAATAAGTAACAGGTACAAGAATAAGAGCAGATTGGGTTAAGGAAGAAATCAGGAAAAAGAATAAGACAGTAACAGGTACATAAGAAGAGCAGATTGGTTAAGGGAACAGAATGTCCCCAGGAACAGGCCACCGCCTACATCTGTTGCTTAAAGTATGTT
>NW_007516727.1:0-239 GCF_000475195.1 Diaphorina citri
TGAAAGACCTAGGTCTCAAGATCAGATTGTCTGAAAGACCTAGGTCTCAAGATCAGATTGTCTGAAAGACCTAGGTCTGTCAGGCGGTCTGAGCGTGAGTGGCAAGCATTAGCTGATATATTCGTTAAGCTTAACGCAACTTTTTGCCAGTCCACTAAAAAGAAGAAAACTACTTCAAATACTCACTTGTAAGGTATGTCAACTTTTTGCCAGTCCACTAAAAGGAAGAAAACTACTTC
>NW_007516728.1:0-239 GCF_000475195.1 Diaphorina citri
AGGGTGGGGTTATGTAGACAGGGGGGGGGGACAGTAGAAAATTTCAAAAAGTATGCAACCTTGAAGGGGTTACATAAAAATTCTAAAAAAAATCGACCGCGGCGGCGGCGCTGAAAATTTTAGGGCCGGTTCGATTAAATTTGGCTGAAAATTTTTTTGACGAAAATTTTTTACAATCTAAAGATTAATTTTTTTATTTTTTTTTTTTTCAAATCGGTTCGAGTTTCCAAAATTTCAAA
>NW_007516729.1:0-239 GCF_000475195.1 Diaphorina citri
CCTTCTCCAAATCATACATTTGTAGTTTGTCCTCAGCCAGAGGCGGAACTTCTGAGTCCCTTTAGGACAACTCTGGAATTTTTTTCTTTTTCTTAAAGAGGTTTGATAGAGGGAACTGTAACTACTAAGGTCTTACTGCTACTGTAACTGCTGACGCCTTACCTTCCCGAAAACGAAAAAAGGCGGACAGTATAGGAGAAAACCAGCAGTTGCGAGAAAGAACCTCATCTGTTTAGGAT
>NW_007516730.1:0-239 GCF_000475195.1 Diaphorina citri
GAAAGTAAAATCGAAAAATCAAATCAAGATTAATAATAATAAACTGAATATTAAACAAATTAGGTAGGTACATACATACCTAGGTACTGATTTTCTCTAATCACGATCGAATAAACTACGGGCTAAAAAATTCCCGGAGGGACGGGCCCAGCTTGTTTCTCCCTAGTCCTTATTCTTCCTCCCTCATTCTCTTCTCTACTGATTCCACGTTCTAGATAGCATAAATCTTCCACTGCGTT
>NW_007516731.1:0-239 GCF_000475195.1 Diaphorina citri
CATTTCCCCTTCCTTTCACCCCGCCAGTTTGCTCACCATTATTCAAATCAGTGCTTTCTCTTTCTGGTTGTTTGAAAGAAAACATTTTTCAGTATCTGATGAATGGGTGACCATTTGAGCGATTATTGCTGGTTTTTCCCGTCCCCACTAAGGTTTTAAATAGACTGGTAGCTTGTCACCGAAAGGAGGGTAAATCCTCGTCACTAGAGACCTCAGCTGTTATACCAGTGACGTCAAAC
>NW_007516732.1:0-239 GCF_000475195.1 Diaphorina citri
TCCGCGCCTTATTGTTTGGAACGAGTTTCTTTGAATTCCTTTCTCATGCTATTCTCACACTGCTTTGTACGTTGTACATACTTTATAACATTGTACTATTGAGGTGTACAGTTCTATCAAGATAACAAGAGCAGTATCCATTGTAGGATGTAGGATTCTCTGTTATTTGATGTTTCTCGGAATACTCGCAGAGCAGATTCGTAGAAGCTTAATCCCATCCTTTAGAGCTGTTTAGCCCC
>NW_007516733.1:0-239 GCF_000475195.1 Diaphorina citri
TCTAATCAAAAGAAAATATGTACGTAAAGGCTTATGAACAATATCTCGTATTTAATTTATCTACCTCAACTTTTTGTGATTAATTTTCCTGTAGGTACTATTGTGGTTGTGTTTTTGTGTTATCTAAGCACGAGATCGAGAAATTCATTAATGTTTAGGCACGACAAAATCCAATCAAATCAGAATAAATACCTAAATCAAAATCAAAATAAATACCCTACCTAAATCAAAATCAGAAT
>NW_007516734.1:0-239 GCF_000475195.1 Diaphorina citri
AGCCATTGCGGTGGGCACATTCCACCAAATATGTAAGTACAAAGGGTTTTGTAGGCAATATTGGTGGGAACAGGAGGTCAACGTTTGTGATAAATGATGATATATTACATTTTCTATTTCAACCTAGCTACTCGTATTAAACACTTATTTATTGTCACAATATCGGTAATTATGCAGAAGTCACGTCCGTGGAAAAGAAAAGCTCCTTTTCGTATTTAACCTAACCCTATAATAACACT
>NW_007516735.1:0-239 GCF_000475195.1 Diaphorina citri
GTAAAAGAACACTCAAATAAGCATCATTCAATAGGATAAGGAAAGTCGTGTGATGTTCACACCAGATTTTTTTTTTTGAATGTCAAATAGTTGGGTCTCATTACATAGACCTTAGGTTTTTCCTTCATATATATCTACACCTATGCTTAGTTATTTTTTTAAAATAATTTGTTTTATCTCATTTGGCCTCTTATCTTTTTTCCACCAAACAAATGATAGATACTCCATCACCAAATTTG
>NW_007516736.1:0-239 GCF_000475195.1 Diaphorina citri
AGTTCGCCATATCAGTTTTGCTGACGATAGCTGAACGAAACTTATGTAATACCGCGACACGTGTGTCTGGTTGTCTGGCCTTGGTTGGGGATAACTATCGGGGACTAGTCAAGGCTATATATTATAATTATATATAGTTAACAAGGATCTACTTTTTGGCTACCCAGGCAACTTGCTTTTTGATGACGAAGTGAGATTGCCAATTTTTTACCCTTCGGCTTCGGTCAAAAATCTTTGAT
>NW_007516737.1:0-239 GCF_000475195.1 Diaphorina citri
ATTATTATCCATACCTTTGGTATTATTTTGAAGTTTTTATTTTTGGTTTATTATTTTTTACATTTTTATCTAGTTGGTTCTTGTGTTTGCCAAATTCACAACTTTTAATTTATCATGCATTTGGGAATCACAAGCTTATGTTCTTTATTATTAGTTTTTATATTATCTGATGTTATCATGTCATGTATGCAACTATTCTTTTGTCCAAATAATACTTTCATGCATGAGATGATTACTTG
>NW_007516738.1:0-239 GCF_000475195.1 Diaphorina citri
TTCAAAGTCTCCCTGATTCTGACCCTGCCATGGAGTCATTAAAGGCTTTAAAAAACCAATATAGTAAAAAACCTGATCACTTGAATGGACTCGGGAAGACAAGGAGGTTAAATGGTTTCGACTTTAGTGGTTTTGGTTCGGTGAATGAGATCAGAGCGCGGTAATTATGCCGTGGTTTGAAGACTTATCCGGATAATTGATTGCTCCTGCACTGTCTTGTCATGCAAAGCGCGACGCTC
>NW_007516739.1:0-239 GCF_000475195.1 Diaphorina citri
CGTACCCACGTTCTCCCCTCAACCGAGTTTCCAACCGCAACCAAGTTTCGCCCCTCAACCAACCTTCCAAAACAACATCCAACCCAACTTCGTCCCCAACGTTCCACGAGGGCAGCCCACGTTTGAACCACGGCCAAATTTCGACAACTTCAACCAACAGCCAAACTTCGTCCCTAGTCAACAACTGAAACCAGCACCACCTCAGTTCAACCCCAACCCGTTCCAACAAATTCCACGTC
>NW_007516740.1:0-239 GCF_000475195.1 Diaphorina citri
CAAGTGGGCTTTTTCAGAGGTTTCATAGAGGGAACTGTAACAATAGATACAGGAGAAAGCCAGCCATTCCAAGATTTGTTATTAAGGACATAAACTTGTATATTGCTTAGCTAATTTTGTATATTGAAATCAGTGCCTACCTAAAACTCAAGAGGTAGGTTCTTGTGTAATACTCACACATTACACAGCACTGTGCTTCTTAATGTATCAGATGCCTGATACTTAGTTTTCAGAACTTT
>NW_007516741.1:0-239 GCF_000475195.1 Diaphorina citri
TGAAAGGGAAACGCTGTGAAGTGTGAACCGTATCTTGGTTTATGGTTTATTGATTTTCAAATGTACTCCTAATTGAAATTTTAATTGAAACTGTTTGTTTATTTATTATCATTGAAGTTTGTATTTACCAAAGCTCTTTTTTTCGAGGGTGCATTGAGAGTTTTTTTTTATCCTTTAGCTCTTAGCTTAGCCACAAAATAATGGTACATAATTAATTATTTATTTAGATTTTCCTTTTT
>NW_007516742.1:0-239 GCF_000475195.1 Diaphorina citri
TATTTTGAAAGGAAATCGGCCAGGCTCTAAGCTTAGAGGATACTTTTGAACATTACGGGTTACGGGCCAGAAAAGGGGTAAACCAGATCTTTAACTGTAGATTCATTCTGTATTTACGTTCAACAGCTATGAAATGGAAAATGGAAGGAGAAACTGATGATTCATTCTGAGAAAAGCAATGGGGTAACTACAGGCTTTAGACTCATTCTGTGAACAGTAATGGAGTAACTACAGACTCA
>NW_007516743.1:0-239 GCF_000475195.1 Diaphorina citri
GTACTTCTACAAAAATAGCTTTGTACCTAATACAGAGCACGCTACAAAAGTTTAAACGCGAATTATGTATAGTGGGTAAGTATTTTAAAGCTGCTTTATGGAATGAAAAGTACAAGAGTACCTAACATCATAATACATTTCCTTCTACAAGTAGGTAGTGAGTAGGGGAACCTGGGGCACCATGTGCGTGAAAAGTTTGACACCTTATATCTCGGGAATGACTGAAGCAAATTCTTTCA
>NW_007516744.1:0-239 GCF_000475195.1 Diaphorina citri
TTCAGTCCTACGATAAGGAAAACTGAAATACGGGGCACATATCTGTACCGTAGCATGCCCAACCTGTATTATGCCCCTCATCAGAAGGGAGAGAAGAGACACAATACTCACCATTTTGGTGTTTTGTGTATGGTCAATACGAAATCACCAGAAATTCGTTTGAAGTTTGATAGAAAGAACTGTAACAACGGAGATCTTATCGTCCCGGAATTAAAGAAGAACAGGATAGAAGAAAGCCA
>NW_007516745.1:0-239 GCF_000475195.1 Diaphorina citri
CACGCATAATCTTCGCGTGTAATAATATATCGTGTAATTGTTGTGTTATAATATCAGTATTGTTATAATTACGTTATGGTACATGTTATACATAAGTAGTATGTTGAACATAAGTATTGTGTCGGAACATTGGATTATTACTCTACCAGGCATAATAAACAGATAGGTTATTCATCCGACGTTAAAACAATACCCAGGTCTTCCAAGAGTCAGTCAGAGGCGTGTCCACCATGGAAGCT
>NW_007516746.1:0-239 GCF_000475195.1 Diaphorina citri
TTTTTTTTTTTTTATTATTATTACAGCTACTAACTGCCTCTATATTTTGAGCTTATTTAATAGATTGGGAAATTCAATTTAGTTTTGGACCTCATTTGGAAAAGTGAGAGAAAATGAGAGTTCAAAGGAATTCTTGGAAATGGACCCTGTCTAAATTAGTATATACCTTTATATTTTATTCCATCCTAGTTAGCTTGGTTGGTAGTGCGTCTGCCTTGTAAGCGCTAGGCCGCGGGTTC
>NW_007516747.1:0-239 GCF_000475195.1 Diaphorina citri
CATTATATTTTGACTTTTTTATTCGTGTTATAATATTTTTTATTAGTTTATTTAGTAATAGTACCTAATGTACCTACTAGTAAGTAATGTATTAGGATTTTACATAGAATCTAATAGAATTTCAGGTGTAGGTATTCGAATGTACGTTGTAGTCATTTCAAATTTCGTCAACTCTTAATGATCTGAATGCTTGTTACAACATATCTTTATTGTTTATATCTGTTTACTTCTTTGCATCT
>NW_007516748.1:0-239 GCF_000475195.1 Diaphorina citri
CAGCACCAACTACCAACATGATCTCCGCAAGGACCGCAAGCGATAAAAACTAGATCGTAAATCATACAGACAATAGATAATTATATGTTGTCAAACATCATTCCAATAATGCATACCTCTCTCGAAAAAATTCGTAATTTTTTTAGGAGAGAACAAAACATGAAATGACAAAAAATGACAAACTTATCGAAGAAAACAGAGAAATACGATGAAGGTATACCTTTCAAAAACAATTGAAG
>NW_007516749.1:0-239 GCF_000475195.1 Diaphorina citri
GTAAAAGAACACTCAAATAAGCATCATTCAATAGGATAAGGAAAGTCGTGTGATGTTCACACCAGATTTTTATTTCAAAATTTTCAAATATCTCCACTTTTATCCCCGATTTTCATTTCATCCGCCCATATTGTGTCGCCCACTTTTTGGTCCCCCATTAGCCCTTCTTCCGGCTTTATGTTCCTCGTGACATTTTGATATTGTTGTTTTTTTTTTTTTTTTTTTTTTTTTTTTTTTTT
>NW_007516750.1:0-239 GCF_000475195.1 Diaphorina citri
TGTTAGCGGCGATAGCACGTTGAAAGCACCAGTTTCCAACGGATCACTGAAGTTAAGCAACGTCGCGCGTGGTTCATATCCGGATGGGTGACCATCTGGAGTTACCGTGCAGATGTTTCGACATGCACTCAGCTTGGTTAGGACGATTCAGTTGTCTCTACCACTTTATCACAAAGGAATTTCATCTTGCTTGCCAGCCTAGTTAGCTTAGTTGGTAGTGCGTCTGCCTTGAAAGCGCT
>NW_007516751.1:0-239 GCF_000475195.1 Diaphorina citri
TTGGGGAGGGGGGGGGGTGCATGCCTTTGTTCCGGGTAAAAATCAGGAAATCCGTATTTTTTCACCTTTTTAGTAGTTTGTACCGTATATGCCGAAAAAAAAGTTGGCAACCCTAACTAATATCCACATCTAATTAATATGACTGATATCTGATGGACTTAGCACTCTAAAACAATAAAATTTCGTCACAGAAAATGACAAAACATTTTTTTTTTAAAGAGGGGGGGGGGGGGTTTTTT
>NW_007516752.1:0-239 GCF_000475195.1 Diaphorina citri
AAAAAAAAAAAAAAAAAAAATATTTGTTAGTTTTTTTTTTCCCACCACACATGGGTAATTTGTTTTAATTAGACCAATGTTGCCACCTGGACATCCCTCTCCCCTAGGTAGGGGTGAGGGGAGATTGGGTGACTACTAAGACTTGATGACAAGTCTCACGAGGGGTCCAAGAATCGGAAACGATTTCGAAAAATCGTACCTATACATCCGGTTTTAATTGATTTTTGGAAGCTTTCCAA
>NW_007516753.1:0-239 GCF_000475195.1 Diaphorina citri
CGGATCGGAGACAGTTCGGCATGGGGGTGGTGGGCCGATTCTTCGGGTAAGATACAATAAAATTAGTTTATTTAGTCCGGGGGGTACAAAGTGAGTATAAACTCGGTTTAAGTTTTAATCTAGGCTCCGATTGGCTAAAATTTTTGAAATTTTTAAAAGTAAACCAATCAGATTGCTTAATCCAAGAGTTAAAATTAAACCGAGTTTAAATTCACTTTGTGGCCCCCCGACCTTAGACT
>NW_007516754.1:0-239 GCF_000475195.1 Diaphorina citri
TCTTGTCTTGTTTCTATTGTAACCAGGTCCAACTCTGGCTGAGTTAAATGCCCAGGACAACACTCTGCTTGAGGAACTTAACTTTGATGACATTTACCTTCCCGAAGACTTCAATATTTATGGAGGAACCAATGATGTGCCCAACCTGACCCAACTTAGTCCTTGCTACGAGAACTCCTCTACTCTATCACCTCCCCTTGCATCATCATTCCCACCTGCAGGTAAAATGGAAATCAGGC
>NW_007516755.1:0-239 GCF_000475195.1 Diaphorina citri
TGCACACCACCAGTCCACCATGGCTACCGCTTTATTTTCCTGAACTTTTTTGCCTTTATCGAAAATCTCTTATCCTCCTTCTTTCTTCAAGCTTAAAACACCCTGTATAAAAAGAAACTATGATATTAATAAGGTGTGTCCATGTCCAGTAGTGTCCACACACATGGTCGTCCGGCTATTGATGTATGTCGACTGAAACCGTCCACATTTGCCTCAATAACATAATTATGTAGATTCAC
>NW_007516756.1:0-239 GCF_000475195.1 Diaphorina citri
AGTTGCGGTTGCGGGCTTTCTCAAGAAAATGAAAGTACATAAATTGGCTTTTCTTCCTAATCCCTTCGCAAGGGAAATCTTGCTGCACTATCGGTGATGGTAAAATTTCCAGTAGGAAGAAAGAAAATGCTTTTCATTGATGTTCTTCCGATTGTTATTCATACTATGATTTGTTGTTACTCGGACTGTTGTTCATACTATGATTCCACGTGTAGCCGTATAATTGAAAATTACAGATT
>NW_007516757.1:0-239 GCF_000475195.1 Diaphorina citri
CCAAAAAAAAAAAAAAAAAAAAACACGCTTCCAATGTTCGACGCGCCTAACGGTATTTTATAATGTCGCAAGTTCGAGTCTCTCTTTGTTATCGGAACGGCTTGCTTTCTCCTATTCTGTATTCGTTCTCAAGAGCTACTCCATTGTCCTCAATACTCACGAGGAGTGCATTCCGTATTCCAAGCACAGAGCCGAAAAAACGTCGTCTCTGCCATGAATCGAACCCAGGAACTCCTAGC
>NW_007516758.1:0-239 GCF_000475195.1 Diaphorina citri
TGCTCACATCCAGGTGTAGTAAAGGAAATGGACAGTAATCTGTCCAATAAATATTAATTTGATGTTTCCTAATCCTAATAACTTGATCCGATACACTGGCTGAAATTACCGAAATAAAGCATTCACAACCACAGTGGTTAGTTTTAATTTGTAATAAAAAGTAGTTAACAGCACGACTGTAACTATTGCCTCAGTCTGTTTTATTGTCTCTGATAGGTTGTTTTTATTTTTTTTTTTTC
>NW_007516759.1:0-239 GCF_000475195.1 Diaphorina citri
CAGGTAGACCTGACAGGTACGGCTGAAAAAGTCCGTCTGTCAGGTCTACCTGATACCTAAAGAGCACACACACTATCACGCGTACCTGTTGTCACGTCTACCTAATAGTGAGTGTCTGGCCTTAGAGAAGAGCAGCTTTGGTTGGTTGTTCTCTAGTCCAACCATAGCATTGTGAGAACGTGAAAAAGTTATGACTTGAAGTTTTAATAACTAAGTCCCGGGTGCGATTCTCGCCCGGA
>NW_007516760.1:0-239 GCF_000475195.1 Diaphorina citri
GTTTGGAGTTCCGGGAAAGGAGTCTGGAGCTGAGTAGGGATCTGAGGCTGTGATAGGCTTTGTTTGCGTTGTTTAATCGTTACGTTAGAATTGAGCTCCACCTGTCAATAATATTGTTTTGTCCAAGTGAAAAAAAAAGTTGAGTCAATAAAAAAAATCTGCCGCGGTCCGGGTTCGAACCGAAGGTCGTCGGCACCTACCGAGGAGTGTGGAAAAGGCCCAGGCTGTCTCGATGTACC
>NW_007516761.1:0-239 GCF_000475195.1 Diaphorina citri
AGTACACGGTCTCTTTAAATAAAGGATAGAGCTTTTTATGGCTTACATTTGCCATGAACAGCTCTCGCACACGTAGATGCAGTTGCAGCTATACGATGTAGCATCAGCTGAAAGCTATCATTGCGTCGGGTAGGGTGTTTGAATGTTTTGCGGAGTACATCAGTACACCAGGCAATGGGTTTTGAGGAATTTGAGAGTGATCCGCTGAGGGGTTTCGAAAGAGGGACCACGGTTATGGA
>NW_007516762.1:0-239 GCF_000475195.1 Diaphorina citri
ACACCCTTCTGTTGTTATAGGGTGGTTCAAGAATAAGAATAAGGGTCCAGAAGAACGTAATAATTATGACCTTTTTTTTCTGAGAACGGGAGGGTTTTAGGATACCTAATTAAATAATAGAAAGTAAAAAGAAAAACAATAAATACAATAATGATCCTTGCCTATTACTTAATAGAATACTACTTTAATGAAATACCACCCAATAAGGGATATGCATTTGGGTAAAAAATATGAATACA
>NW_007516763.1:0-239 GCF_000475195.1 Diaphorina citri
CCTGAATTTCCTTTGCTAAAGAAATAGCAAAGGTTGAGTGCGAAGGGCATCCCCTCGTAAAATTCTGTAGCCAAAACCCAATGTCAGCCCAAAAGCGATCACCTTAGGGCTGATTGAAGGCTGACGAAAAACGCCGACCCCGCCTGTACACGGGAAAAGGCGAAGAAGAAGAAGAAGAAGATTAGGGAGTTAGATACTTATGGTCTCCTACTTTGAATCTTGCTATCCTCAGTTTTCAA
>NW_007516764.1:0-239 GCF_000475195.1 Diaphorina citri
GCATTTGCTGCACGCCAGGTGAGAATTGACATGAGCCGTCCATTATTATTATTATATAAATCCGTTCCCCTGGAATTTAATGACATGCTCCAGTCTTCGAAGGTTATCAACGTTGCATGTGGACAGTATCCGGATGGGCGACCATCTGGGCAGTCTGTATCTGTGTTATAGAGGAAATGCAGACTTGATAGCACGGTAAATGCACCAGTTAATTCCCGATGGATCACTGAAGTTAAGAA
>NW_007516765.1:0-239 GCF_000475195.1 Diaphorina citri
ATACCCAGGATGTTATTGTGGGATAGTCCAGTCATCATGGTACCCTCTGATAACAGAGTGTTGATCTGGGCCTTCGAGGCCTCATCTGGAACGAAAAATAGGTAAGAAGCTATCGTTGAAATATATTGAAATATTTTCAGGCTCGGAGCTTCAGTCTCATTTGTAACTTTTGCGCATTCTCAGAGCAGCTCTGCTAAACAACAAAATCACAATATTTCTTAGTGGATGTGCTAAAATTC
>NW_007516766.1:0-239 GCF_000475195.1 Diaphorina citri
TTTGTTCGCGGATTTGGCGATTATGTTCGCGGATTTGGCGATTTTGTTTGCGGATTTGGCGATTATGTTCGCGGATTTGCAATTATGTTCGCGGATTCGCGTCCCGAATCGACATTTTGGATATTTGGCAAGCCTAGTCATAGTGTGTATTTGTAGACATCACCAATTGATGATTCTCATGAAAAATATAACTGTCCAAATGTATTTTTTTCGTAAAGATCGTCAAAAATAATAAATAA
>NW_007516767.1:0-239 GCF_000475195.1 Diaphorina citri
AGGTGTGATGTTCACACCAGATTTTTATTTTTTAATTCCTTTATGAGCTTAGCCTTAGCCCGAACTTTACTGCTGCTTACCCCTACCCCTAAGCCTCAGAGTGGCCTCTTTGTGTACGAAAACAACCGACCATTAAAAAGAGGGAATCCAAGTTTGAATGGACCTGAACCTATGGCCTATGGTAATAATAAGAAAATAGAAAAAAACGTAATTCTCCTGAAAATTTACTATAAAATTTA
>NW_007516768.1:0-239 GCF_000475195.1 Diaphorina citri
TGCTTCCCCTACTCGCCATGCCCCCTCCCCCGCTGCCGCGAACCTTCGCTTCCTTCCCGCAACCTCGTGTGCCTCCCCCGCTAGCGATCCTTCAGCAGCGCGGGAACCTCCCGGCCGCGGCAATCAACGGAGCGAACCCGAACCAGCCAAATCAGCGTCCCGCGGGAGGCAACCTCTCGCCCGCCGGAAACAATACCCCGAACCCTTCGGCGGCGGTGGCGGGCGTGGGATCTTCTTCC
>NW_007516769.1:0-239 GCF_000475195.1 Diaphorina citri
AAATATTTTCCCGCAAAAAATACACTTGAGTGCAAAAAATCCGGAACATTTCCCATTCCTTCACTCTTGATCAGTGTTCCCACCAAGGCAGGAAAAAAAAACTAAATGAGGATAAAATACCCTAGGTGGCAACACTGTTCTTGTTAGCATTTTTTGCTGCTTTAACACTCGTATTTATGAACAAGAGTGATCGTTCTTAGATCAGTCTCAAGTCAAAATTGACCAATCAAATGCCTTGA
>NW_007516770.1:0-239 GCF_000475195.1 Diaphorina citri
CTTAGCAAGTAAGTTTCTAATCTTCCTAATTGTGTAAATGTTATATAATTTTGTATTGTAGATATAAACCTCAGCGTATCCTGTTTGTAAATAGGAAATATCTTGGTAGGATATATATTTATGGTCTACCACTTTCATGTTAGGAGGGTCTTCATTTTTTTTATTTTTTATGTTTTTACTACTAAAAGGTGTGTATGTTTACATATGACATGAATTGCCTCATTAATTGAACAAGTTTT
>NW_007516771.1:0-239 GCF_000475195.1 Diaphorina citri
GAGAAGGAATTCATTTCAACTTTTTAATTTTAATAAATAACAAGTATATTATACAAAGGTCTGACTTAGAAGAATGACAGAAGGGATTAGGACAACAGATGAATTTGAACTTCATCCAGTTCATCTTATAAATGGCCTTCCTTTGACTCAACTATTTCATGCCGCTTCTGTAATTCAAACCACAGTCCTCTCGGTTAATAATACAATGCCTTAGCAACTGCATTACTAGGATTGTACTC
>NW_007516772.1:0-239 GCF_000475195.1 Diaphorina citri
CTATAAGAATGAACATTGCTTCAGTGTACACGAGACGCCCCTTCTCTGTCAGAAATCCTACTGTCTCATTGTAATCAGTTGCGAGGATTGGGTTAACATTTACGTGTAAACAATGGTCAATCAATCAAACTCAAGACACCTTGGTTCCCATTTTGAGACAGAAGATCAATCTAGCCTAAATTACTTTGTGCGAACTCTAATCCAAACATGATTTGCCATTTTCTTAATTGCCTCATTAG
>NW_007516773.1:0-239 GCF_000475195.1 Diaphorina citri
CTTGGTACTGTAGGTACCTACTTTCAACTTAATCTGTACTCCGATTAGCACTTCTCACAACTGAAATATCGTCATACAACTAATCTAACTTCTTCTTATCACTCTTATCTTTTGATTAATCACACAAAAAAACTCAAATTTTCTACGTTTACAAAAGAGAAGTTGACTTATTGCGTGGAGCTGCACAATTGGCCAGAGTTGCACTCGAACATTTTTTTTTCTCAACAGGGCGAAGTTTT
>NW_007516774.1:0-239 GCF_000475195.1 Diaphorina citri
TAGAGACGCCAATTGTCAAATGTGCCTACACTTTTCGTTTTCAACTTGACTGCTGGCTAGGAATTTTATCACATACCACATTTGGGATGGGACAATGGGATTACACAACATTGCATCTGTAGGGGCTAAGTGGTAGAAACTGGAAAATGCCTCAACTCTGGTTATGTGTTACTTTTTTTCACTCTCCATTACTCTCCAGAGTATAGAGACAATTCGGTGGCACTGTAGTAAGTCCCCCA
>NW_007516775.1:0-239 GCF_000475195.1 Diaphorina citri
GCCACTATGCAAGCACGCTAGCGGAGGAGCAGAAAGAACTGCGCAGAAACGTATGCGCACAAACACATTAATGCGTTGGCTGCAAGGGAGCTTTGCTCGGGACATTTGATGTGATGTCATCGGCTACGGGAGCGTATGCCGTGACGTCAAAGTTTACGATATACCGGTATTTTTTTAATCGATTTATCTCGGGATCTAGAAGTCGTAGAAGAAAAAGAAAAATTCCGTTGGTCCTCATT
>NW_007516776.1:0-239 GCF_000475195.1 Diaphorina citri
TATACCTGAATTAAACCCAACGGCAACATCATACAACACCTTAATAAATATATTGGCATGAACTTACTTTGACTGAGCCTCCTTTGAAAAAGGATATGACTGCTGAAACACTCCAAACTGTGGTTGAGGAAAACAACATGAAGGTCATTGTTATCCAGAAGTAACTTGCCACACCCAGTGTGTGGAAAGATACGTGAAATTAGTTACGAATGCATCATCCAAAGTTGTAGGTTATAAAG
>NW_007516777.1:0-239 GCF_000475195.1 Diaphorina citri
CTTCACAAACAAATACATCTGGAAAAGGGTCCTCAATAGGGTTAATGTACTCATCAGCAACGTAAGCGAGCATCAGCTCCTCATAATCTTCCGTCTTCTTTCCTCTCAAAATCTGGTACCTTGTCAATGATTCTTCTATTTCTACTAACCATGAAGAAAGCTTCTTATACAATTCTTCTCCCTCCTTTGGGATCAGGTTATCGAGATCATCTTCGGAGACAGCTGTCTTCAGCTCATTC
>NW_007516778.1:0-239 GCF_000475195.1 Diaphorina citri
ACAAAATACTGGTACCCAGAACTTAAATGAAATCTGGTATGGACTAATTAAAGCCTCTCCACTCTCTATCAATACTTGAAAGCCTCTTTAACTGTATGTTACTATGTACTATGTAGGAAAAATTTCAGCATGACATACACGTGTTCCTGTCGTTTCTCGAGCCTACTTGCTATATTGATTTGAGCTCTCAGACAATTTCCCGTTTCATTTCACTCGTTACATTTCTTATTCTCGCATGA
>NW_007516779.1:0-239 GCF_000475195.1 Diaphorina citri
CGAACCACTATTTCTCCATTTTTTGAGGGTCAATTTTTCAGCCATGGATTTTCGACCCTGTTTTTTTCTCACATTTTCCTATGGGATTCTCGAGAAATCCAGCCCCTGTGAAATACTTTACTAACACACTGAATGGGTGGACATTGTAAATACCTACTTATTTTATGCGTTTAATGCGTTCATATTCTATTAGAGAAGTCATACCTGTAGGTATCTGAGATCTGAGCCAAATTGTTATT
>NW_007516780.1:0-239 GCF_000475195.1 Diaphorina citri
ACGTTATTTGACGAAAACTCGTTTCCGCACATGTCCTCCCTCGAGTTTTCGTCAAATAACGTTAAAGAGTTCAATTAAGGAGGCGCTAATGTTGGGTGCAAAAACTCACTATTATGCTAGACTAGACTAGTTTAACAAGCTAACACAAAGGATACATTAGGTACACACTTCATGAATTGTGTGCGTGGTAGAATGAAATAATATCCTCAAAGGATATTATTATGTACTTTAAGCGTCCC
>NW_007516781.1:0-239 GCF_000475195.1 Diaphorina citri
CGCGGTAGCGCTCCGCCCCGCCAAGTCAAGAAAGTTTGACCGCGCTACTAGAGATATTATACGCGACAGGGAAAGTACGAAATTACATTTTAGATGCCTGTGTGAAAGATTTGGACTTGGGCCAACGCATTGCGCCTCGCGTTTATTAATACACATTTAATTTTCTCTAATCTGCCTCGTCTTGACCCCTGAAAGTTTGTGGTACTGAAGATGACCTATTGGGAATTTCATGCAAAATA
>NW_007516782.1:0-239 GCF_000475195.1 Diaphorina citri
AATCAGGTTTATTCCAGAGAAAAGCTGTGAGTCCATATATTATTCCATTAAGAGGATACCAAGAGGTGCCATCCAGGCCAGAGGGTTTGTCTCAGGACCTCCGAACCGAAGGGGTCTTGAGGGATTTAGAGTCTGCTCTCCGGGGGCCTTGATGGAACCTAGAGGCACCCTCACTGGTATATTTCAACCTCTTCAGTTTCTCTAAAATTCACCTGCAGCAGCTCTATAAAGTCCGCACA
>NW_007516783.1:0-239 GCF_000475195.1 Diaphorina citri
ATGCTCCTTTCATCCTAAGTTTCCCATAATCTCCATCAGCCTCACCTAACTTTGAATCAGTCATAAATTTTGTTATCAGAACCTCTGATATGATGAGTAGAGGTACATACATAAGTTTGCTCCAGTTCGTTCTTCATTGAAATCTTACCTGAATGGTTTGCAGTAGATTGATGCAATAAGACGGTCTATTTGATCTCCTGTTTCTATTAGCATTGATTGAAGACAGTTTCTTTTTAGTT
>NW_007516784.1:0-239 GCF_000475195.1 Diaphorina citri
AAACATGAGGGTAACATTTGGCGGAACAATAATTACTAGGAGGGACAAAACATTATTTCCACTGTTAGCGAGTTCTCTGCTTTTTCCTCGGTTCCTTCTTCATCCTGCCCCCTCTTGGTTTCAAGTCTCCTTGACCGTTCTATACCGTCATTTAATTTAGCCCCCCTATTCCCATAATTATTTCAGAGTCGACATTCCTATTAGGGGATCAGAAGAAAAATCACCTATTTGCCTTTCCT
>NW_007516785.1:0-239 GCF_000475195.1 Diaphorina citri
GGAAGGTAGCAGATCCTCTGATTGCATTCTGGCTATTGAATCCAGACCAAGTAGATCTCCACTACAAAGACATTTGCTCCAAGCTACAACTAGACCATGCCCAGTCAGTCAATGATATTTGTGTCAATGATTCTCCCAAGCTAGTGGTTCTCAAGTGTTTACAATCCCTCAGTGTGGTGATGAATCTATTGGATCAACAGCTTATACGGAACAGATTGGATAAGGTAAAGCTTGGAGAG
>NW_007516786.1:0-239 GCF_000475195.1 Diaphorina citri
TTAGAGTAAATAGTGTAACATTGTAGTTGCATCTGTTATAGAGTGAAAGAGGGGGTAGATCCTATCCTAGTTCCTTAAGCAGAAGAGGGGAAAGATCAGTTTCTTGAGAAGGTAGTTATCTAATCTAAAGGTGCATAGGGTATCGTGTATCTAGTCTTGGTATAGAGAGGGTCTTATCTAAAGGTGCATAGGTGATAGCTGCATAGGGTATCGTTGTAATGTGTATCTAGTCTTGAGGA
>NW_007516787.1:0-239 GCF_000475195.1 Diaphorina citri
CCTGCTTTTCCTGATAATTTTATCCCCTATTCCTTCTAGGTACAACGGCCCTTTAGCCCTTATCACACGGAGCGACCACTCATTTCCCCATTACCCACCTTCCGTCCACAATCCTAACATTGATGACGTCAGAGACAAACGTCGAGTGATGGCAATATCTCCTCTTTTATTACATCGAACTCCCGACTACCCGTCTAGGAGGCTGCGTTCCCGCACCATTGATATGTGTCAACTGAAGT
>NW_007516788.1:0-239 GCF_000475195.1 Diaphorina citri
TTTTTTTTTTTTTTTTTTTTTTTCCAAAGTTTTTCTATGTCTAAAATAAACCCTTTGAACCTCTTTCTCAACAGGCACTTCATGAGTTTGCAGAACTATGCAACACCTCAGACATAGACACATTGAAAGCAATCCTTCCACTGTGGCCAAGACTCTATTCGATTCTATCCATAGACATTGAAAACAGAGTAAGAGAAGCAACACAGTATGCCCACAAATGTGTGCTAACTCGTGTGAAG
>NW_007516789.1:0-239 GCF_000475195.1 Diaphorina citri
TCTACACTCTGGGTTAAACCCAAATCTCTCCACATAATATTCATGCACAGGGCCTAGGTATGTAGTACAAGGTACTGGGTCTCCCAACTTCGATCCTAAGTCAGGAGCACAAGCCTAGAAATATACAACAAACTTAATTTCACCGGATAATTCATATCTTTCTTTGGAGACTGCCTGAAAACTTACAGATCTTGCTTTATACGAAGTATCAAACTCACCTCTTGCCAGCCTAGTTAGCT
>NW_007516790.1:0-239 GCF_000475195.1 Diaphorina citri
AGAGAATACATGTACCTACATCCTGCATAATAGAATCCATGCAAAGGTAGGTATACAGGTATACACTATACATGGACAACTTACAGGGCTTTATTCCGAAAGAGAATTAATTGTGAATGGAGCAGTTGCAAATGGGTAAAAATTATAGATAAATGGTCGATTCCTACGTCAAAGGTTGGGAAAAATCCGAATCTGAGGCCTAAACTCCGAAAAAATAACTATAAAAGGTCGAAAATTCA
>NW_007516791.1:0-239 GCF_000475195.1 Diaphorina citri
ATTTTATTATTTCCAATCTTTGAAGCTTCATCAAACAATCTACTTTGAAGAACAAGAGTTCCTTGAATTTCCGCTTGAATCCACTTCTATCTCTACAAACAATGGTCTCAAGTCATTTGTCACGATTCTAGCATTATCTAAACATCTTGTCAAGATCTATGTATCTGACAACGGGCATCGCCATAACATCAGCAATAATGTCTTTCATAATTTCCTTCATGATGTTTAGTATTCTGAAG
>NW_007516792.1:0-239 GCF_000475195.1 Diaphorina citri
AGATACATTTTTTTTTTTTTTTTTCGTTTCGGCCTACAGAGGACCACGTAATTCTTACTTCTTTTCGTGTTCTTATCTCTATCCAGTAGATCTTCATTCTGGATGAACGGTCAGTTTTTCTCTCCTTTGACCATTTAACATTGGGTCTGGGGACAACAGTAGTTAGTGGTTTCAGTTTATCAGATATTATTTGAAAAGAAGAAGAAGAGGAAGGAAAAAAAAAAGATCTAGGCCCATTT
>NW_007516793.1:0-239 GCF_000475195.1 Diaphorina citri
TCAAAGTTCTATTTTTATTTTATTTTTTATTTATTTATTTTTTTTTCCTTTTAGGCGCTTGAACTATGTGTTACAACATGTCGTTCGCGCCGGAACAAAGTTCTATTTGGTTCCAATCAGACAGACAGAGAACTTTCGAGGAAAATCCAGTGTTCACAAACGTTCGGTCACCCTGTATATGAAGCCAGATATTGTACGGCAAAAAGGTTACTGGGCGGCCCAGCATAAAAGCAAAAGAG
>NW_007516794.1:0-239 GCF_000475195.1 Diaphorina citri
TACGTTCAGTTTTATCATAAAGTCCTCGACCCACGGTCTGGTCATGTTAAGTCCACATAAGCCTCTCATGTATAACACTCGATCGGTTACACTTAATTGCACATCGGCAGATTCTCTACTAATGTTGTCTATATCTTCATCACTAGCAGTGCCTCTAATAGTATTCCCAGTGCTTTTAGCACTTTGTTCAGCGCCAGCGTACACGAAATTTCTTCGAGATATCTTTTGTATTCCCACAT
>NW_007516795.1:0-239 GCF_000475195.1 Diaphorina citri
GTACAGATAGCCTGTAGAGTAGTGAGGACTCAGAAAGCAGTATAAAAACAAGATCTATTACAAGATCAGCAAAAATTACCCGAGAATTAATGCCCACATCAGAACAGTAGGTATATCGTGTACTGGTATTTGCGTAGGTGTAAGCGAGCTAGGGTAGAGACTGTGACAGGCAGTAATCCGAAACTGAGGCTAGAGTTACTTGATGACAATATCAACAATGACCACACCATAATTAGTAC
>NW_007516796.1:0-239 GCF_000475195.1 Diaphorina citri
TATAGGTATACATATTGCACAAGTTGAAATATAGGTTAGGTTTTATTGAAGGGGTATAGACATATGGTTTAGTAGAGGTGCTACCATGCCACCTACTGGTTGATATAATTCTCATACTTTCCTTTTTTTTAGAGAGGGGAAATGAGTGTCAGAAGAAAGAGCATCCAAAAGGAAAATACAACTTTTCTGGTATTTTCATGCTAATGGGGTTGGGAAGTATTGTGTCACTTTCTCACTGA
>NW_007516797.1:0-239 GCF_000475195.1 Diaphorina citri
ATATTACATAGGTAGTTCTATATTTTCCAATAGAAAATGCACACCAATTCAGCTAAACATGTACAGAAACCATGGTTCCTATTGCTCGTATGCTCGTACATAATTACAAACAAGATCAAGGTCCCTTTATTAAATCGATACAAATAAGATTTACATGTGTCATGTATCGCAGTATCTAAAGGGTCAATCCTGGACGCCCTATTTTGTGGTCAGTTTTTCCTACGACTTTCCAATATGCA
>NW_007516798.1:0-239 GCF_000475195.1 Diaphorina citri
TTGTCAGTCTGCCTGCAGAAACTGCCAATGTAAATATTGTAAAGGAGGCCAACAGACTTGGTGGGGAAAATAGACAACCTGCTGTAGAAACTGGTATAGTTGAAGACAAATTAGATAAACCAACGTCTAAAGAGATTGAAGATGTATCTAGTGCTAAATCTAATGAAAAGTTACCAAGTCAGAGTGTAAGTAAGCCTTTAGAAGAAGTTAATATTAAAAGTAATAGTCATATTACAGCC
>NW_007516799.1:0-239 GCF_000475195.1 Diaphorina citri
TCCGGGAATGCCTCCTAAAGAAAATACGTAACTATAGTAGGGGAAAATAAGGCGCGATGAGAAACCTCATACTAGCTCTTTCCAAGCACATAGGAATCATAAAATGATGTGTTGGAATTTTCATGGAAATCGCAGCAATTTTGAATATCCCATTTTTCAGAAGAAAATTTTAAAATGGGTAACTAACTGATCCTTAGGAGTGGTCAAATTGTAAGAATCTGAAGCACAGAGCTGAAAAG
>NW_007516800.1:0-239 GCF_000475195.1 Diaphorina citri
GACATTTTTCTAAAGTGGAATGTTATAGGGCTGATGATGGTGCGTCTGTAATTGTCATCGTGTTAGCAAACAATGTTATTGTTGTAGAAAATTCCAACAGGTAGATATAGGTATGTAGCACCCCTATGTGGGATAGTCACTAGTCACAGTATTTACGTACCTACCTACTCATACATTTTATGCTGTAGGTTCAAATAACTAATATTATCTGCTAATAATTACCAGAAGATTGGATACAT
>NW_007516801.1:0-239 GCF_000475195.1 Diaphorina citri
AGGATTATTGAGATATTGGAAAAAATCCTACAATGCTGCAGTGAGCACCAAAGTTGTGATATAATAACACAAAGAAACGACATTTACATATTTTTTATAAACTATAAACAGGGAGGAGAACCCTAACCATAGCTAACTGGCAGCTCTTCAAAAGGTTCTCCTTGCTTTTAAAGAATAAGCTCACAGCTAGAGACCATCACCCAGGTGTATGTCAGATAAAAAAAAAAGATATCTTTTCT
>NW_007516802.1:0-239 GCF_000475195.1 Diaphorina citri
TAAAAAAAAAAAAAAAAACAACAACAACGTTATGCGTGGGTGGTATCCGAATGGGTACCCTCTGGGCAATCGCGTGTTGCTTCCTAATCTCACTCATGCAGGGTGCAAATTCTTCCACTTCCTAATCACGGATATGCCTCGTTCAATACCAAATCCTTCGTTCATTTTCTCAATCAGGTCACTTCTCTCAGCTTGGTTGTACTTCTTTCCAAGCTCATTATAAAACACAAAATGCAAGC
>NW_007516803.1:0-239 GCF_000475195.1 Diaphorina citri
ATAATAATAATAATAATAATAATAATAATAATAATAATAATAATAATAATAATAATAATAATAATGATGATGATAATAATGATAATATATGAGAAAACATATCGGTGTCCTGACTCATTATTTTGCAAACAACTGTAATGTATCTGAAAAAGTCAAAACCGAAGTTAGAAATATCTCTAGCTATGCACGAATCAAATCATGGAAACCCGATTACTTACAGAAGCTAAGAATATATTTGG
>NW_007516804.1:0-239 GCF_000475195.1 Diaphorina citri
TCTTCCTTCTCTCTTCGATTTCGGGACGATAAGACCATAGCAGTTACAGTTCCCTCTATCAAACCTCTTTAAAAAAAATGCGTATTTATAAGGTTGAATGTCTTTTTACGTATTCTTGAGAGTTCATTGCAACGGCCAATATCCCCATTAATTAGACTTACTTTGGTAGCGCGTCTGCCTTGTAAGCGCTAGGCCGCGGGTTCGATTCCCGCCCGGGGCGGATTTTATCCTGATGGGAT
>NW_007516805.1:0-239 GCF_000475195.1 Diaphorina citri
GTGTGCACTGGGTACGGGTAGTGGGGAACAACATTTTTTTGTGATAAGCATTAAGGTATCCCTTTAACACAAATAATAATCCTTTACTTTATACAAAGATATTATGTAGGTATAGGTAGGTATATTTTATAAGACCATTGCGTTTTGCTATGTTACATAATGTTACCCCTTTCAGGGGACTGCTCACTTAACACGTTTATTAGGATTGCATGCTATGGAAGTTAGTCAATTTTAGGTAG
>NW_007516806.1:0-239 GCF_000475195.1 Diaphorina citri
ATAGTGTTTAATGACTTTGCCCTGATAGCCCGTCCACCTAATAATAGTCTCATTAAAATATTATCACTCCGGCAAAGTGGAGGGATTAAATAGGTTTCGGGAGTTTCCCTGATGCTCAGTTTGGCGGGCAGACTATTTTTCAAATTTTCACAGTCTGTTTTATTATTTGTCTGAATATGATGGGACGAATCAAATTTACTGTCAAGTTTTGGATAACTTTTTATACGAGCCATAGAAAA
>NW_007516807.1:0-239 GCF_000475195.1 Diaphorina citri
TTTTTTTTTTTTTTTTTTCGCAGTCCTAGATCAGCAACGCCCCAGCAGCGTACCCAGCCAGCCTGGTTATAGCTTAAAAGTAAGCTGGCTCGCCTTGTAAGTGCTGGGTCCCGAGTTCGATTCCCGGGGCGAGCTTTAAACTAAACAAAAAGAAAGAACAAAATTGGTAGTGCGTCTGCCTTGTAAGCGCTAGGCCGCGGGTTCGATTCCCGCCCGGGGCGGATTTTATCCTGATGGGA
>NW_007516808.1:0-239 GCF_000475195.1 Diaphorina citri
TTTTCATGTGGAACTGTCGATTTTCTTAATTTTCTCTCATACCTTCTTGATACATCGTTGAGCATGCTTTCTTGACTTGTTTCTTTAACATGTTCATTTCCTTTTCCAATTTTTTCTTCTTTATTTCTAGGACTTCTTGTATCTTTTAGTTCTGTAAGAGCACTTACATCTTTTGATTCTTTAGGAAGACTTGAATATTTTGATTTACGTTTTGCTCGCTTTGCATTGATTTCATTATT
>NW_007516809.1:0-239 GCF_000475195.1 Diaphorina citri
GTCGTAGCATGCCCATCCCGTACTTACTTCGTTCGTTCCATAAATAAATAAATAAACTTACCCTCCACCTCGTCTGGCGCGCGTCACCTTCCTCCTCTTCCTACCTCCTCCCCCTCCATAGTTCCTCCTTCTCTTATATCCTCCCTTCCTAGGCGAAGATCCAATATAGGGGGAAGATAATCCCGCTTGATCAAAACTAGAGAATGAATCCAGATGATCCTCTTCCATTGGATCTTCCA
>NW_007516810.1:0-239 GCF_000475195.1 Diaphorina citri
AAAAAAAAACAACAACAACAACTCAGGATTAAAGTAAGAGTAGAATAGGTATTCCCTCGTATTTCCCCTTGTGCCAGAAAAACTTCCTCCTTCTACCCTCCTCCTCTATCTCCTAACTTTTACTCCTAATATTCTTTCTCTCCTCTCTCCTTTTCCTCCTTCCTCTCCTCTTCCCTTATTCCTTCCTCTTCTCTTTCTCCCACCCGTTCTCACATTCCCTCTCTTCCTCTGCTCCTATT
>NW_007516811.1:0-239 GCF_000475195.1 Diaphorina citri
TAATAGGTATTAGGTACTGTGGGAAATAAAATTCAATAAAGCTCTTTACGGCAGAGAAAAAAAAGCTGGTACTTGGAAGTTTTCAAATTCAAAAATTTCGAACAAATTTTGGCAAACATCCAGAAGAGTCTGTTGCTGAGCTTTACTAGTATCGTACATTGGGTATTGTGTACTGTATGCTATTGTATGCCAGCAACAATTGCTCCCCTTCCCAACCAAGTTTTCCACATTTTGTTCTT
>NW_007516812.1:0-239 GCF_000475195.1 Diaphorina citri
AAGAGGGGGGAGGAGGAGGAAGTGAAAGCGATGAAATAGAGTCATGAGAGAAAGAGAGACAGCTAAATGTATTAGTAGCAGGTACTTGGTCTTGATTGTTATCATCTCCTACTACAAGTGCATCTTGTGAGCAGGGGCCAATTAAGGTAGTGTTACCCAAGGTTTCCGAAGTGGTGGAAAATTTTCTAGGGACAAAAAAGAATGGATGAGGTTAACATCGACAGCAGAACTATGTTTAG
>NW_007516813.1:0-239 GCF_000475195.1 Diaphorina citri
CATACCAAATTTCAAGTCTTTAGCTTATACCGTTCCCGAGATATTGTTAAATTACACCGAAAACCGCCAAAAAGCGGTCAAAATACCGCCAATTGCAGCACCTATTTTAACCAAACGTTTTGTGTTGCATCCTTGACACATTTGAAAGATACATACCAAATTTCAAGTCTCTAGCTCTTACCGTTCTCGAGACATTTTGTTTACAGACAGACACACACACGGACCAATGGCTGAAACTT
>NW_007516814.1:0-239 GCF_000475195.1 Diaphorina citri
AAAGAGAGAGAGAGAGAGAGAGAGAGAGAGAGAAGCAACAGATGAGAAAATCCTCTTTCCAACAAAAACACAAAAGAGAGAAAATTTAGGAAAATTAATTTTGTATTTAGTTACCTACTTTTCTCTCCTCTTCCCTGTCATCTATTATCTCTCTCTATCTCTCTTTCCCCCCTCTCTCTCTCTCCTCTCTCTCTCTCTATCTCTCTCCCCCCTCTCTCTCTCCTATTATCCCTTATTTT
>NW_007516815.1:0-239 GCF_000475195.1 Diaphorina citri
AAAACTGCCAAAAAAAAACGGTCGAAAACCGCCAAAAAGCAGTTAAAATACGGCCAACCGCAGCACCTATTTTAACCAAAAGTTTTGTGTTACATTCTTGTCTCATTTGTGGACTACATAACAAATTTCAAGTCTCTAGCTCATACAGTTCCCGAGATAATATTGAATTACACCGAAAACCGCCCAAAAGCGATAAAATGTCGCCAACCGTTGCACCGATCTTAACCAAAATTTCGTGT
>NW_007516816.1:0-239 GCF_000475195.1 Diaphorina citri
ATATGACGTTTATTTTTCAAAAATACCTACACATAACCCAATATACTAAAAGTAGATTAGCTCTAAGAACTTCAATGGGAAAAAAAAGTCAGTATTAAAGGGGTACAGAAAGTTACAAGGAGGTTAATATATTTTATTGATTGTTGAAGAACAGTTCAACAGTATGAGATTGTGGACAAAGTGACTATCGGCGCTCCTCAAGCAATAAGTATCGTCGCTGCTCAGACAAAAAAAAAAAA
>NW_007516817.1:0-239 GCF_000475195.1 Diaphorina citri
TAAAAAAAAAAAAAAAACAAAGTTTCCAAGGTAAACTTACTTTCTTGGGCTCATCATCCATTTTGTTAGTCATGTTTGCCAATAATAGTAAAAGTTCACAAACCCCTGAAAGGCAACAAAGTTAAAATAAAGTTACAAGGAAATTCTCCATTTAACTGAGACAATCAGTTATCTCCAGATTGGAAAT
This sequence comes from Diaphorina citri, assembly GCF_000475195.1. Lineage (NCBI taxonomy): Eukaryota > Metazoa > Arthropoda > Insecta > Hemiptera > Psyllidae > Diaphorina > Diaphorina citri. The sequence continues at coordinate 188 of NW_007516817.1, forward strand.
CCAATGTGCTAAACACTGTATTTAGTAAGATCACCACCTATTCTTTTTTTTT
>NW_007516818.1:0-239 GCF_000475195.1 Diaphorina citri
AAAATACGTGGGTATAGATATATAACTCAAAATGTCAAATTTTGGACTTACTGCCCTCTTTTTTAGCAGGGCAGTATTCGTTTCTGGACAAAGGTCTCTTTCTTGCTTCTTAGTATTGAGATCTAATTCCAGTCTTCGCTTTGTTTAGTGTAGACTTTAAATTTGCGGATTTGCCGATTATGTTCGCGGATTTCGCGATTATGTTCGCGGATTTCGCGATTTTGTTCGCGGATTTGGCG
>NW_007516819.1:0-239 GCF_000475195.1 Diaphorina citri
ATTACACGTACCTTTGCTGGTGGTAACTGATGTAGAAGTTAGTAAATAATTATCTCACGAAAAGATCAAAGGTGTTCTGATGTATTCTTTAGCATCAAAGTAACTTGTAGTGCCTCTAGACTAGAAATTAATTTGATTTATTTTTTATGAAACAATACATTGTAAGGTTGCTTTCCTTTAATACAAAACTTTTGAAAACAAAAAAAAAAATATATATATATATATATATAGTATCAGTT
>NW_007516820.1:0-239 GCF_000475195.1 Diaphorina citri
GTTCTTTTACCCTAACTTTTATAATATCTCTAACCGTTTTGTCGCTATAGCTGAAAACCGCCAAAAAGCGGTCGAAATTTGTCCAAAGCGGTCAAAATACCGCCAAGCGCAGCAACCATCTCAACCAAACGTTTGGAGTTGCATCCTTGTCACATTTGTGGACTACATACCAAATTTCAAGTCTCTAGCTTGTACCGTTCCCGAGATATTGTTAAATTACACCGAAAACCGCCAAAAAG
>NW_007516821.1:0-239 GCF_000475195.1 Diaphorina citri
GCATGATTCTAGTTTGAAAGTTTTTTTTTTTTTTTCAGGATAATAAGTTGGAATATTTTTATTTCGATGTGGACATCTCATTCATCATTGAGATATTAAGACGGAGAGCATCCGAACTTTTCGGGGTGGCAAAAGACCGTCATAATACCTAATTTTATAACTTGGGGGGAATCTGGAAATTCAGGCTAGCAATGTTTATTCCTGTAAATTATGTTGGCACATAACTACATTTTTTTTAC
>NW_007516822.1:0-239 GCF_000475195.1 Diaphorina citri
CGGTGAAATACTCATAAAAAAAAAGTTTCAGCCGTTTTTAATTCGAAGCAATGAAACAACTGCTACATTAGACCCATGTGTCTGTTTTTTAGCATGCCCATCCCGTAGTATGTCCCTCATCAAGTACTCACCAAACCCTTGTGTTTAGCGGCCAACTTGAAACAAAAACACCTTTTAGAAACGAACAATGAAATTTGACATAATCAAGAAGTAGAGGAAGAAGAAGAAAATGAACAAAT
>NW_007516823.1:0-239 GCF_000475195.1 Diaphorina citri
CTGCCGCAAAGCGCAAAGGGGGGTTCTGAATATACCAGAGAGGCCCAAAACTGTTAGATGCAAGTACCTAATTTTCGGTGCTTTCCGCCGTCAAAACGCGATCTTTAGAGCATTTTCCCCTCTACGTGCGACGCCTTGTCGTAGATATCACGTTATGTCACTTTACATTTTATTCGTTCTATAACGATTAGTACTAGAAGTAAAGTATTCGATTCGTTCTATATTACGTCATTTGAATT
>NW_007516824.1:0-239 GCF_000475195.1 Diaphorina citri
CGTATTCCACTGATTTTAATATGTTCATCTTTTTTAACATTATTTATTTTTACACTTTCTTTCAATTATTATTTTTGTGTTTTCTTACCTTATTATTAGATAGTCGTAGCAATGTCCCTCATCAGATTTGCTGTAATAGACCCACTTCTTTTTGCCAAACTGTCGTCTGTAAAGTTTGTATAAGAAGTGTTTAAAAACTATATATTTACCTATAAAAAATTTCAACTAAACTCTTGCGA
>NW_007516825.1:0-239 GCF_000475195.1 Diaphorina citri
CCCTCCTCACGGACACAGGAGCACCCCTCCTCACGGACACAGGAGCATCCCTCCTCACGGACACAGGAGCATCCCTCCTCACGGATACAGGAGAACCCCTCCTCACGGATACAGGAGCACCCCTCCTCACGGATACAGGAGAACCCCTCCTCACGGATACAGGAGCATCCCTCCTCACGGATACAGGAGAACCCCTCCTCACGGACACAGGAGCACCCCTCCTCACGGACACAGGAGCA
>NW_007516826.1:0-239 GCF_000475195.1 Diaphorina citri
TCTGCTTAGGCTAGAATCTAGATTATAGGAAGACGATAAGAGTCATCTTCTAATAAGTTAGGAATTAGCACAGGGGATGATTTGTTCTGTACCTACTGAACTTTGCAAATAATAAACAAATATCATATTCAATTCAATTCCCCTCCAGTTAATATTAAGCCAGGGGGAATCGGGAATATCTCTTTTCAGCTCGTTAGAAAAATAGGGGAAGAAGGAGAAATAAAGTTCTCCCGATTTGG
>NW_007516827.1:0-239 GCF_000475195.1 Diaphorina citri
ATACCACCGAGGTAATAGAAGGAACCACCAAAACATTACACTATAAACCTTGAAATGAGAAGTTTGGGTTGTTAAAGACATATTTTAGAGGAAAAGCATTTATTTTCATTTTTTTCTATAAGGCGCTTTAACAACCTAACCCTTGGGTTGGATTTCACCAATTTTCAGCCCTTAACAGGCCTGTTAAGCAGCTGACAGCCTGTTAAGTTCAATTTGATTTCTATAGGCTTAACAGGTCC
>NW_007516828.1:0-239 GCF_000475195.1 Diaphorina citri
TCTTCTTCTTCTTCTTCTTCCCTCCTGATTCCCCCCTTTTATTCGTCTCTCTATTCCTTCTTTTTCCTTTTACCATCCTATTTTGATCTCTTTCCCTCTTTTATTTGTCCCAATATTCCTTCTTTTTCCTTTTACCATCCCCTCTTCTTTATTACTCTCTTCGTTCCCTTCTTATTCCCTCCTTTTTAGAAAAAGTCAAATGGGGAAACCCGCAGGGTCAGTTTCGGTCACAATATCAT
>NW_007516829.1:0-239 GCF_000475195.1 Diaphorina citri
ACAATACCTACTCAGAAATATTGAACAGAAAAAAAACTTGAGAACACCTCTGACGGATTTTCTTAGTTATATCACACAGATAAACTCGCTATTTCTGAGTAGGTATTGTTAGCAATTTTCGGAATTCATGCTACTCGTACTATTGAAATAGAAGATTTTTCCTCGTGCTCCAACACATGAAATTTAATCGAATAATGGTCACATAACTGGAAAGAAAAAAACATGCCTGAAACTCATAC
>NW_007516830.1:0-239 GCF_000475195.1 Diaphorina citri
TGCCCTATACTTTTGTGATGATTTAAAAGTATTATGCAAGTTACTTGCTTATTAAGTTGATAGTTCGTTTTATTATGACCATTTAGTTGATATCTAGTTGTTTTTGGGCCAGAGTCTAGACGTCCAGACATTCACCCGTCCAATCGCTCACCATACTTAGTTTCAGTGTGAAAGAAACTTTGATCTACTAGCAAGAGAGTCCTTTTACATCAGCTAGTTACTACAGTACTACTATTATT
>NW_007516831.1:0-239 GCF_000475195.1 Diaphorina citri
GAAAAGGAAAGTTGCTCGGTTCAGACCAATCAGCAAGAGGAAGAGTGATCGTACAAAGAAATCCTCTGAAAGTATCCACTATGCACCCATCTTCAGTAGAAGAGGACTGGCTGAAGGCTTTAGTGTCGGAAGCCCGGTTTAATATAAAGTCAATGGAGGATTTGCAAGTGGGTAAAAATTATAAATAAATGGTCGATTCCTATGTAAAAAGTTGGGGAAAATCCAAATCTGAGGTCAAA
>NW_007516832.1:0-239 GCF_000475195.1 Diaphorina citri
AACTCTGTTTAAAAGCGTCGGATACAAAGTTGCAAAGCTGAAATAACTAAAGACTAGAAGCACACAAGTATTATTCAAAGATAAAGTTACAAATTAAACTACACCTACAACACATAGAAAGCCACAAGAGCCTAACGTGATGAGCGAACAGTGCTTGGCCAATTAAACAACCTGAATTGTTGACGGGCTGACATGGGCTTTGAGGGTTACTAGCAATCCCGTCTTCTTTTTTCCATGGG
>NW_007516833.1:0-239 GCF_000475195.1 Diaphorina citri
TGTAAACAAAATATCTCGAGAACGGTAAGAGCTAGAGACTTGAAATTTGGTATGTAGCTGTCAAATGTGACAAGGATCAAGGATGCAACACAAAACGTTCGGTTGAGATGGTTGCTGCGCTTGGCGGTATGTTGACCGCTTTTGGACAGATTTTGACCGTTTTTTGGCGGTTTTCAGCTATAGCGACAAAGCGGTTAGAGATAATTATTGTAAAATTTAGGGTAAAAGAACACTCAAAT
>NW_007516834.1:0-239 GCF_000475195.1 Diaphorina citri
ATATGTAGGTAGACATTTTGTGGTATTGGTGAAATTTTGGTTACATTCTTGTGACGTAGGAACTGTACCAACACCCTGCATGAAAGCATAAGTACAAGTTTAAAACTACCACCACAACATAAAAGAAATTTTTTAAAAAAAGAGCATTGCGCACTTGAAATTTAAATATTTTAATTAATTTTACTATTCAAGCGCACTTAATACTTTTTCCAACAGATTTACATTTTTTGCCCGCGGGA
>NW_007516835.1:0-239 GCF_000475195.1 Diaphorina citri
CAGGTAGGTAGGTAATGAATGGACTTTGTCTGGGCAATAAGTAGGAGAAATAAGTTTTAAATTAATAGATTATATTATGCGTTAAAATACCCCAAATTAACCAGGATAAAATTTACGAAAAATTTGAAATTTTGAGAAAAGGTTCGTATCCTAGGCCCGAGCTGGACCAAAGAATGTTGTGTAGCGCGAAGGACAAGAAAACCAAACCAAAATGAATGGGGGGAAAACTCACCTCGGTA
>NW_007516836.1:0-239 GCF_000475195.1 Diaphorina citri
AAAGCAAAATTTTTAGGAATATGAAACCAGTTTCTTTTCACAGGTTAATGTGTTCAGTGATTGAGCTTTAGTTTCGAAAAAAACATAGTAATAGACGGACCACAGAAACTTAAAGTCTGGCATTCGATAGGTTGAGGGTTCAAATACCAAAACAAACTCCTTTTTTTTAAGCAGAAAACACTCTCTTAAAGAGATTTACATCCGAGTTTCTCCCCGCTTGATACACTACGATAATTTTT
>NW_007516837.1:0-239 GCF_000475195.1 Diaphorina citri
GTACCTACATAGGTAGGTACCCTAGCAGCCTAGCACCACTATTTCACTATTATTATTATTTGAATTATTTCAGTTGTTTTTTTCAGCAGAAAGAAATTGCGAATTTAAAGCAGAACAAGTGAGACAGAACCATACGAATCGGCTGCAGAAAGAGAGAGAAAAGAACCTTCTGCTTCTGCACAGAAAGGATTTTTTTGTCAAGTTCCCAACAACCCAGCAAAGAAATGGAGAAGCCGGAG
>NW_007516838.1:0-239 GCF_000475195.1 Diaphorina citri
TTGTCTCCACAGCATTGGGGGAATCTCTGAAAGATTAGATAAAGAATGGTTGGTAAAAAAGTTCTTCCTCATTTTAGCGGCTAGTTGTCTATGCAAAAGAGATAAGAGATTGGCTATATGCCAAATAGACCCTTATCTCAACTCTTACTTACTGGCAGAGCTAGTTAACTTTGGTAACTATGCAGAAGTCATGTCCGTGGAAAAGAAAAGCTCCTTTTTGTATATAACCTAACCCTATA
>NW_007516839.1:0-239 GCF_000475195.1 Diaphorina citri
GATTGCCCAGATAGTCACCCATCCAGATACCAATCACGCACAACGTTGCGTTACCTTCGCCACCGCTGGGTATAAGGCGAGCCACTCACCATCAGTACCTCATATCACCAAAGTACGGAAAAGTATCTTACAAGTGTAATAGCCAATGGAAAAGCAAGAAAAGAATTTTGAATTTGGACGAATCATATCGAAATATGGAATTGTAAATACTTTTCCATACTTTGGTGATATAGGGCACA
>NW_007516840.1:0-239 GCF_000475195.1 Diaphorina citri
AGTGATTCACATGACCACGGAACTGTTTTAGGATTACAAGTGTTCTGAACAGCAGGTAAGCCTTTGAACTTTTGGTGGAAACTTTATTTTTACATTTTTCTGAGAGATGTCAATAATTACTGGCTACTCTTGCTAGACCTTTTTATAGCATTTGAGAGACTTTTTTCTTGGTGCTTTTTTTAGTTCATTTGCTAAATTCTGCTAAATCTATTGTCTATAGGTAAAAGGTTTTTTTGTGC
>NW_007516841.1:0-239 GCF_000475195.1 Diaphorina citri
CTTCAAGGACAAATCATATTTGAAAAACTTAAGGATGATGAAATGCTAACGTATATGTACGTCATTCTCAAAAAATTCAACAAGAATTTCTCCCCTCAACGTGTAGCAAGATATAAAAATTGGCAACAGCCATCCTTCTTAGCATAGACAAAGACAATCCTATGTACGTCATTCTCAAAAGATTCTACACAAAGAATTTCTCCCCTCAACATGTAGCTACGTAAAATTGGCAACAGCCA
>NW_007516842.1:0-239 GCF_000475195.1 Diaphorina citri
CACCAGTCAAGTCTACCTAATATCGTGTGTGCTCATCAAGTATAGGGTAGACCCGACGGGCGGAACTTTTCAGCCGTATACCTGTCAGGTCTAAATGATAGTGTGCGTACTCATGAGGTATCAGGTAGACCTGACAGGCGGACCTAATCAGTGCACCTGACAGTGGATGGCTGGCCTAAGGCTAGCCATTCACATTCACAGGCTTGTCTTTTCTTCTCATGTCGAGGCCGAGGGAATGT
>NW_007516843.1:0-239 GCF_000475195.1 Diaphorina citri
CAGAATGACCTTTCCTTAAATATGTACCGTTTTTGAGTTATGAGCACATTTCTAAAAAAAGCTCGCCAAAAAGCGACAGAGCGGCGCCTGGCGGAGTTAGCTCACCTCTGGCGAGGTGGCAAAGTTGAAATTCGGATTCAGCGCCAAAAAATACATATAAAACCGTCATAGCGATTGGTAAAAATTGAGCGTGTGGGCTAACACGGGGGATTTACTTTTATAGCATAATGAGGTATTTT
>NW_007516844.1:0-239 GCF_000475195.1 Diaphorina citri
GGGTGTATCGTGCCCATGATTATTTCATCGGGTAGGTATGCAGTTGACATTTAAAGGTCATACTAGTAGCTATGACATAAAAGAGGCCACACTGAACCAAGGGGCCTAAAAACCAAAGAACAGTATCAGACATAGTATCTTGGGGCCTTTTTGCTCATTTCTAGCTCCTCTTTAGGTTTTGGGTAGAGCGTTATAATAATATGAGTTTATTTCTATCCCGCAGTCGTGCGCCAAAGCAG
>NW_007516845.1:0-239 GCF_000475195.1 Diaphorina citri
AATCTCGTAGGTGATTCGATAATATTGTAATATATTCACACATTATTCCTAGTACCCGTTATTTGTGTTTACAGAGAAGGTAATTTCAATGTGATACTCATCTTACTCGCTCAATTATTGATTCCAGAGGAAAGAAAGCTGTGACAATCTGTTGGGAAAATGAATGTCTGGGTAGCGATGATATTTTCATGTCAATGTACGAATGTGTCCTTTGTATTGGTGCTCTAACTTCAATTAAG
>NW_007516846.1:0-239 GCF_000475195.1 Diaphorina citri
AGTGCTGATTATAACATTTCAGATCAACCTCAAGAAACAAAACGAGGAGTGTGTGACTAAGCTGACTGAGGAGAAGGTGAGTGCTGATTATAACATTTCACATCAGCAACCTCAAAAAACAAAACGAGGAGTGTGTGACGAAGCTGACTGAGGAGAAGGTGAGTGCTGATTATAACATTTCAGATCAACCTCAAGAAACAAAACGAGGAGTGTGTGACTAAGCTGACTGAGGAGAAGGT
>NW_007516847.1:0-239 GCF_000475195.1 Diaphorina citri
TATTATTTTATTTATTTTTTTTTTTTATTATTATTATTATTATTTTTTTTGTTTCCAGAGTCTAATGCATTCTTTTCACAAATGTCTAATGCATTGGTACGATAGGTTTTTTTAGGTATAGTGGGTGCCTAATTACAGAATGATAATTATGATATCTACATATACTTACCTAGGGACTCTAGGGAGGTATGAACTTACTTTCTTTCTCTGTTCGTGCAAAGCAGATGAACCCAGCGCCT
>NW_007516848.1:0-239 GCF_000475195.1 Diaphorina citri
GTCCATTTTTTTTTTTTTTTTTTTCACAATTTAAACAAAGTTAATTAAATACTGGGACTTTTGAGTAGTAAAATAATCACCTAAAACTCCCTTTTTATTTATTTATTTTTTAAAGACTTTAAGTGATGGCAGAATTCTCACTTGGTGAGCTCTTCCACCCAACGATTTCCTTACCTGATCTGCTCCCAGTTGTGATTCCGAATCTGACCCGGAACTTGAACTACTCGAGCTACTACTTG
>NW_007516849.1:0-239 GCF_000475195.1 Diaphorina citri
CGTACTAAACTTGGTCCTGTCAACTTTTTGTCATGAGATCAAAATTGCTCAAGCTAAGATTAATTTTCATGGAAAAAAGATATTCCCACTAATATTTTAGGGTATTTTAAACCGTTAACGAAATTAATTAATGTTCAAGAGTTGACTTCTATGGTCTCATTAGTTTTCTGTAAGTTTACAATATTGTTAACAATAAAATTCACAGTAATTACCTGTTGAATTCCGATAACTTCGTTCAC
>NW_007516850.1:0-239 GCF_000475195.1 Diaphorina citri
GCGGTAAATATGCTAGGTATCAAATCAAAACATAAATAGGTAGGTATTATTTGTTTGTTGTTGTGGTAAAGCAGAGCGTTTTCACAAACTTTGTGGATACTACAACATTAGGTACTAAGTGCCTCCTTTGCAATCCATTCCGATAGATCAGTTGCGCTTAATTGGGTGATGTTTCAAAGTCATAGAGCAGGAAAATTGAGGACCAACGGAATTTTTCTTTTTCTTCTACGACTTCTAGA
>NW_007516851.1:0-239 GCF_000475195.1 Diaphorina citri
AAAAATATTCAAATTGGTGCTCTTGGAAAAGAAACAAGGTTTTGAGATGCAAAAACAAATCAAAATTTAATTTAAAGACTAACATCACACAGAACAAAAGGAATTACCAAGAAGATTGATACTTGACCTTAAACTTCCCGCTTTGCAATTCAAGAGCGAAGGAAGAAAGCTTTCAGTGCCATAGTCCAATACGTGAGGAGCTAGTTTAGATTTTTCTCTGGAATCTAAAACTCCGTTTC
>NW_007516852.1:0-239 GCF_000475195.1 Diaphorina citri
CCGTCTGTCTGTCTGTGTGTCTGTCTGTAAACAAAATATCTCGAGAACGGTAAGAGCTAGAGACTTGAAATTTGGTATATAGATGTAAAATGTGACAAGGATGCGTCACGAAACTTTTGGTTAAGATCGGTGCAACGGTTGGTGCGGGCAAATGAATATTCATTTTTTTACTTTCCTTATCCTATAGGAAGGAAAGTAATGTAATCGGGTCAAATTTTCGATGGTCAGATTTTAGTGCC
>NW_007516853.1:0-239 GCF_000475195.1 Diaphorina citri
ATATTAATAAGCTCTTTGTAATAGGTGACAGCCACACGCGCGAATTGCAAAGTATTTTACAGCAATCTAAATCTTCTAAATTTGTTGCAAAGGTTATATGTATGCCTGGTAGTACATTTGGTCAGGTAGTAAACGCCATTAAACCTGATAAAGTATCTGCTAACACTATGATATGCGTTGTAGCTGGCACAAATGATGTGTTTAAAACTAGTTGGAACTCTATCCAATCTTCTATTGAT
>NW_007516854.1:0-239 GCF_000475195.1 Diaphorina citri
TAAGATCAAAACCGGAACGTGTATCCATTGTATCATATAAAGGTAATAAGTTTTGTAGTCACCTATTTCATAACTTTAAGACCATAGCAGTTACAGTTCCCTCTGTCAAACCTCTTAAAAAATAATAATAATAATAATAATAATGGCCTCATTGTTCTGATATTTAAGAGAAAAGGATAGGAGAAAGCCAGCCTTTCCGAGTGCAAACCTTCTCTGTTTATCATGAAATTGGCCCCAGA
>NW_007516855.1:0-239 GCF_000475195.1 Diaphorina citri
ATCCTCCCGGTATCCTTCGAATCTTGTGGATTTTCAAAAGGTAAGCAATATAAAGAATTCAATAGATGTAACCTTTTAATTTTTTTAGACTGTAGGATATATGAATATTATTTTGATTCGTATTGCTTGCTCTTGATACGGGAAGTGTCGGTTTAGAAATCCAGGTGTGAGATGAGAACGCATTTTGAACTTGTACTTACCTAGATTGATACTTTTGATGAAGAACGTCTCTCGACCGT
>NW_007516856.1:0-239 GCF_000475195.1 Diaphorina citri
GTTTCTGTCCCGCTTAAGATCTGAGTAAGAGGAACTTAGACCAACCTTTAGGGGTAGGTCTTTGAGTCTTACAATCTGAACTTGTAAATTGATATGTAATTATGTAAATAAAATTGTAAAAATCCATATTTTTTTTCCGACCAAGCAAGCTCTTCTGCTGACTTTCTATTATCCTGTCTTCTTCCTCTCTTCGCTTCTGGGACGATAAGACCTTGGCAGTTAAAGTTCCCCCTATCGAA
>NW_007516857.1:0-239 GCF_000475195.1 Diaphorina citri
AAAAAAGAAATTGGAGGGGATCCTTAACCTCTTCCTCCTCCTTCAGAAAGCAGAAGAAGGAGAAACAAAAGAAGAGGGGGAGAGGAAGAAGGAGGAGAATGAGGACAAATAGCTAGGAGGACAGGAAGAAAAGGAGGAAAAGGCCAAAGAAGAAGAAGTAAAGGAAAAGAAAAATCTGGTGTGAACATCACACGACTTTCCTCATCCTATTGATTAATGATGCTTATTTTGGGTGTTCT
>NW_007516858.1:0-239 GCF_000475195.1 Diaphorina citri
GTTTATCTGCAGCGTCAAGGTTTGAGTTTAAGCAGTTTTACGTGGACATATTTGTTTTAATAATAATAATAATAATAAACTATTCCTGTGAGACTCTATATTCGGACCTATTGTTGGTCTAATCCCGAGAATTTCTTTTCTTGCTTTTTATTATTATTATTATTTTGTTTAAACTCCATCACTTTATTTATTTATTTATTTTTTTTTATTTTTTTATTTTATTTTTTTTTTTTTGACAC
>NW_007516859.1:0-239 GCF_000475195.1 Diaphorina citri
TGACATTACTTGGACTCGAACCGCCAACCTCCAGATCCAAAGTCCAACGCGTTAACAACTGCACCACTGAGGTTGGTCAGAGTATTTAAACAACACATAAGAATGTCCCTAGTCACTGACAGCACTGCTCTTAACGGCATACTAGGTCTACGTGATAACCCTGCCTGCATAGCTCTTATGACAAGAACATAAAGAACAATTACCCTGCCTAGAACCCCCTCTCATATATCACAAAGCAT
>NW_007516860.1:0-239 GCF_000475195.1 Diaphorina citri
GAGCATCAATATGCAGAAATTCAACGAAACCATGTTCAAAGAGGAAAGAAAAGTGGCCAAAGAGGAACGGAAATTGTCCAAAGAAGAAAGGAAATTGTCCAAAGAAGAACGAAAAATGTTCAACGAGAGAGAAACCATGTCCAAAGAGGAACGGAAAGTGGCCAAAGAGGAACGTCGGCTTTCCAAAGAAGAAAAACTCGAACGAAAGATGAGCAGCCCGTACAAGTATCAGAAATTCG
>NW_007516861.1:0-239 GCF_000475195.1 Diaphorina citri
AGCCAGAAGTCAGCAAAAAAACTCTCAGTTATGTACAGAAATGACGTCAAGTATGGGCCTGATAGGGGTTTAACCACATTGTATAATAGTTACGGTTTTCAGTGACGGGGTTATACCCTCTATTCGGCGGGGTTATACCCGCCTCCCATTTACCCAACCTGAGTAGGCCCGGAAAAGCCTACGTGATTGCCCTGAGGGTCACCCATCCGGCTGCTAACCACGCGTAGCATATCTTAACT
>NW_007516862.1:0-239 GCF_000475195.1 Diaphorina citri
TATGTTGTTACTCCGAGTGTGATTATAGTTGTAGGATGACTCTGTATTTTGAAGATTATTGTGCCAAGATCTGGGGTTAGTGTTTGTTGTACGTGTATACTTTGGTTGAAAACTTGTTGAATTGAAATAGAGTTTGTTATAGATTGTACCTATGATATTCCTACAAATATTATTTTTGCCCTTTCCGTTCAAGTGGATATTGTCATGAACATAATTGTAGAAGTTCAGAACATTTTTGG
>NW_007516863.1:0-239 GCF_000475195.1 Diaphorina citri
AATACTGGGTAAGTATACAAAGAGCACTCACTGACTCTCAACCCGGAAGTGCTGGGTTCGAATCTATTTTACCTACGCAAAATTTCAATGTAATATAACGTAGGGAAAATCAGTGGTTGAGTGGAAGAGCTCACGTAAGTGAGAACCCTGCCACTTAAAATAAAGCCTTTAAAAAAGCGAAAAGTACGAGAATTGCGTAGGTGAAATACCCTATTACTTTCCTCCCTATAGGATAAGGA
>NW_007516864.1:0-239 GCF_000475195.1 Diaphorina citri
CTGACATCAATATTTTGTCGATCTATTGTTTAATTTGCAAGTTACTGGGTAGCTCCGGTGACACCCCCCTTCGGTACCTCACTGCTTGGACTCCTGAGCCCTCGTCAATGAAATCCTAGATACTGCCCGTTAATCAGAGGTGAATCAAAGGTTATTGAAAGTGCCTCACCTCCGAATACCTAAGGGAACGCTACCGAAGGAGGTATTGGTGACAAAGTGGCATATCACACCATACTTAA
>NW_007516865.1:0-239 GCF_000475195.1 Diaphorina citri
TGAGATTGCTTTATCCTGTGAATTTAATATTACGGGAGCGAACATAGAAGAATTAGACATTTTAGATGGGCGTGCCATTCAGAAAAATAAATGAGCCCCTGATGAAGAGCCGTCGTATTCAGGACTTTGTAGGGGGGGCGCTCCTAAATACTGCTCTACCTTAATGGGCTCCGCTGTTTTATTTTGGACCAGGGTTGTCCAACCTTTGTGCACCCGAGGGCCACAAGAGACCAAGGTAG
>NW_007516866.1:0-239 GCF_000475195.1 Diaphorina citri
AGGAGGCAAATTAGTAATTCAAGATAGGATCTCAAGAAATGTATTTATGTAGTAGGTACCTAAAGGTATACACCACCTCTTAGTACAAGCATTGAGAAGATGGTGAAGGCGTTTTGACATCTCCACCATTTGGTTATAATATTTTGAAGCATTATTTTTGTCTGTATAGTCTGTATACTCTCTTTCCCTCTTTCTCTCTCCATCTCTTTCTTTCTCGCTCTCACTCCCTCTTCATCCAG
>NW_007516867.1:0-239 GCF_000475195.1 Diaphorina citri
GGCGGCCTAGCGTTTACAAGGCAGTCGCGCTCCCAAACAAGCTAACTAGGCTGGCAGTCTCTTACATTTTATTTTGCTCTTATTTGACACATCCTATTTAAATTTGACGCCGACCCTGTATGAATAGGAAAATGCTAGGAAAAAGAAAATTAATTGAAACATCTTTCCTTACCCAAATCCTCGCTATTAGCTGTCTGATATAGCTGGTCTCCCGTGGTATTAATGTCTAGTGCCGTCTG
>NW_007516868.1:0-239 GCF_000475195.1 Diaphorina citri
AATACCTACAATTCAAATTATCATGGTTCGAGCTACCCTGGTAGCCCGGACTTTTCTTAATTTTGTTTGATGCAGATTATTATCTATTTATGTAACCAACCCGTTACATTATACCTATACCAACATGTTTATCCCCGATATACATTAAAATATCAACCATTTATGGTTAATAGTCCTATAATTAACAATTCAGTCCTGGATAATATAATCCAATGGAATATAAACGGGTATAAAAATAA
>NW_007516869.1:0-239 GCF_000475195.1 Diaphorina citri
TAAGTTCAGCATGTTCCTGATTATCCTCCTCAATAATAGGAGATTTCATTCCTATTTTTCTATCTTTGCTTACGAAATCTTTATCTTCGTTAAAAATAGGGGATTTAATTTCAACTGGTCTGTCTTTGTTTACGAAATCTTTATCTTCGTTAAAAATAGGAGATTTAATTCCATCTGCTTTGTCTTTATTTTCAAAATCTTTATCTTCGTTAAAAATAGGGGATTTTATTCCAACTGGT
>NW_007516870.1:0-239 GCF_000475195.1 Diaphorina citri
CTTGTTTCATCTCAATCCCGAGTTGGTAAACCCCAGTATAAGTGTTTTCTACAATTTTCTGCACTATTACTTACAGTAGATATTAGTAGGTACCTACATATATCTTATTTTTACTGCCCTATGGTAGGATTAATGCCCAGACTCTTCCTTGGTGCAAAGACACACGTATTTCATTAGATTTGTTATTTTGCTGCAGTACTTACTATTTTTAACGAGCTTTCCCATCGAAAATAAAACAG
>NW_007516871.1:0-239 GCF_000475195.1 Diaphorina citri
TGAGTTATACAACGAAACCAGACCAAATCACTAAGCAGCCCAAGACACGTGTTTCGTCTTTATTTGGACTCATCAGTTATACAGATTCTAATACGTTAGTAAGCACTGTGGTACAATGAACCGTGGAATTTGTTCGGAAAAAGGGTGTCTTTAGGGGCTCCCAAGGTCTGATCTGGCCCCCAAAATCATGGTTGTCAAATTTCATCAAAATTCGAAGAACAGTTTTTTTTTTTTTTTTT
>NW_007516872.1:0-239 GCF_000475195.1 Diaphorina citri
TTTCAAAGTCTGGATATTGCAGAATCGGGTCATTGATTAATAGGTTCTTACACAATTCGAAACATTCGATATATTCTTAGTTTTTGGTGTCTATGATAGCATCTTTTTTGAGGCATGAAGTTAGAAGTTTTGTGAGGTGAGCGAATCTAGGAATGAACTTGCGATAGTAACCCAGCAACCCGAGGAAACCTTTAAGTTGTTTTACGTTCTTCGGAATAGGGTAATCTTTGATCGCTCTG
>NW_007516873.1:0-239 GCF_000475195.1 Diaphorina citri
AGGAAGGTATTCACACTCAACACGACTCCAAGGTATTCTTCGGTCAGATATTCAAAGAAAAGCTGCAGTACGATCTTCAACATTTGAATGAAGTGGAAGTTTGTGATTATATGCTGACGTAAGTATTTCATAAAAGTTACTTGCGTACATCTTTTTTTTATTATTATTTCTTTATTAAGGTGTGTCCAAACATAGTCAATCGACGACGAGGTGAATCTATGTTGTAACTTGACAATCTG
>NW_007516874.1:0-239 GCF_000475195.1 Diaphorina citri
AACTAAATTCAAACAGCTACGCATTTCTAAAACGGTTCAAGATTTCAAACAGCTACGCATTTCCAAAACGGTTCAAGATTTCAAACAGCTATGCGTTTCTAAAACGGTTCAAGATTTCAAATATTTACGCATTTCTAAAACGGTTCAAGATTTCAGCTACACATTTCTAAAACGGTTCAATTAGATTTCAAACAGCTACCCATTTCTAAAACGGTTCAAGATTCCAGCTACGCATTTCG
>NW_007516875.1:0-239 GCF_000475195.1 Diaphorina citri
GAGTCAAAAAATGGGTCTATTGTTGGATCTAATTCGGCAATTTCGTTAAACTGTCTGATTATCCTAGAAAAAGGTTGATTATATGAATAGTTTGTTTTCGCAGATTTACAAGAGAACAAATTTTTATTTCTGGTATTCTTGAAGTTTACACGGAAAGAAACGTTTTCAAGCATTTCTGGTAAATCTGTTAGGTTATTTAAAACTTTATATAATAATAGTGTGTCATTTACCTCTCTCAT
>NW_007516876.1:0-239 GCF_000475195.1 Diaphorina citri
AACGAAAAAGTTTGGGTTAGAAAATTTCCGTTCCGGCCGCCCATTTGCCTTTGTAAATATTTGTGTCCATAAATAGAATAATGTCACACGTGCTGTTCTAAAGACGTTAGTTTTGTCTAGTCTACAGTCGTCTACACTTTTCGAGAACTCGAAAAGTGGTTGAACGTTCGACTTCCTAACTTCTTTTCTTGTCCAACTTACGAACTACCAAATACTTACCTATTCATGCGGAGTCAGGA
>NW_007516877.1:0-239 GCF_000475195.1 Diaphorina citri
TTTTGTGGAATGGGTCAAAAATAGACCCATACAGCCACACTTCATTGTTTTCCAAAATTACAAAGAACTGGTGTAGTTTCCTAAGTGATATTAGGTAGGTAACAACAGTAAGTTTGTGTTGGAAAAAAACTGCGAAAGAATTGTGAGACTCCTCAGGTTATTTAGGTATTTTCTCAGATGCTCCTGTGTGGGCAATTAACAATTTTACATTTGATTGAAGATGAGTCGGAATCATTTAC
>NW_007516878.1:0-239 GCF_000475195.1 Diaphorina citri
TTTTTTAATGGTGGGATTTATAGCAAAATTCCCACAAAAATCTCGTCCTCAACACGCTCCCCTGTGCCAGATCCATTTTTTGATTGCGATTTTTTGGAAAGTCAGCTGATAATAATGCTGTTCCATGCTCTAGCGGAATTTTTCCGCACTGCTCACGGAGTCGAAAAGATGTATACGCGGCTTATTTGTGGCACCGCGGGAGTTTTCAAATTTGAAACTTTCATAACTTTTTGAAAAAA
>NW_007516879.1:0-239 GCF_000475195.1 Diaphorina citri
ATACCCCCTTCCAAATCCAGGCCAGGGCTTACTTAAGTAGTCGGAACTAAACAGGTTCAATCTGTACTAATCCGAATGAATAAACCCTACCCTTAATTCCCCTGACGGTAAACACTCTGTAACAAATATATTATGTACTTTGAAGATCTGGTACATTTACATCGTTAAAAACTGAACCAAACATGAGATTTAAGTCTGACTGTGCACAGTATGCGTCTGTAGCACTTGGTGGGATCAAG
>NW_007516880.1:0-239 GCF_000475195.1 Diaphorina citri
ATGTTGTAAATGTTGCTTAATTTATTTTTCTTTTTGATCAATGTTCAATATCACTGTAAATAGAGAACCTTTTTAAAAGGTTTTAAAACACAATTTCAACTTAATGTCTGCTTACAGAACTTTTTAAAAGATTTTTTGAGAGTGAGTAAGTGAGAGTTTTTATTATAGAGCAAAATCTCAATGTTGTAAATAATGACTCGGTCAAAATTTGTAAATAATTAAATATGTATCTCGAATGG
>NW_007516881.1:0-239 GCF_000475195.1 Diaphorina citri
CATTGAACCATAAAATGATACACTGTAGATTTTACATGAATAAATATAAAATAAATAAAAAAATGTTTACTAAAACACCTTGGAATTAAGAATTAAAAAACAAGTGTCCAGAATTTTTAAAATTTATTTTGTGCTTTTTGAAGCTCACATTCGCTATTTATAATTTATTTTCCTCGAGAAGCATAAATTATGTGTCTAAATATCTCGATTTATGCCGATTCTTGTTGAATTTTGTATAC
>NW_007516882.1:0-239 GCF_000475195.1 Diaphorina citri
TCAGCCATGCTAATGTCTGACAGTTGAAAAATAAAATAATGAGTAAAAATTATTCATGACAATGAAAACAAGATACCAAAAAATTTTAGTTTGGGCCTTGGGCCCAGGAACGGCAGGCAAGGTACCCTTCAAGCTAGGGAGATAGCTTACCTGCCTTGTAGGGACTAGGTTATGGGTTTAAATGGATAAGGTTTGTTCTTGGAACGTCTGGCTCTATCCTGTCCTACTTCTCACATGCA
>NW_007516883.1:0-239 GCF_000475195.1 Diaphorina citri
ACCTGCAGCACCTCTAAAGAGTCCGCATACTCAGGTTTATTCTAGAGAAAAGCTGTGAGTCCATATACTATCCCATTATTTGCCTTTCCATGTTCTCTATACTATACTTAGAGTAAGACCTGTAAAAATTAATAGCAATGAAAATCAAAGGGCAAGGTTAATCATAGGCGGCGATAGGGGGGGGCTTGGGGGGCTTAAGCCCCCCCAAAGTTATCAGGGCCTCTTACACTAGATAAAAT
>NW_007516884.1:0-239 GCF_000475195.1 Diaphorina citri
TGTTTGTTCAATACTAACATAGTATTTAGGTAGATACCTGTTTTCTACTCAATCAGGCTTATAAGGCCCTTGTAAAGACCTTTTTCCCGAGTGAGTTCTACAGTTCAGTGAGCCATCAGTATGCCAATTCTCAGTTCAAAAATTACACAGGTACCAAAATACCTGGGTACCTTTTTTGTTGGAAATATGTTTATTGCAAATCATAGAGGTATTCTTAAAACAGTTGAACATGTCTGAAT
>NW_007516885.1:0-239 GCF_000475195.1 Diaphorina citri
GACACAATACTTCCCATTTAGGTGCTGGGTCAACACGAGAACACCAGAAAGTAACCCGTTGAAATAATCACTTTGAATTCTATGTTTGTACCTAATCTATTCTATTCTAATCTTCTGATTTTCTAACATCGTACAAATTCGAGCACAATAAAAATCCCCAAAAGCAGCGTAGTAAAGGGAGGTAGCGATGTGTGGTAGTGGTGTAGGGGGAGGAAGCAATAAAAATTAAATCAGTGGGG
>NW_007516886.1:0-239 GCF_000475195.1 Diaphorina citri
TTTTTCTTCTACGACTTCTAGATCCCGAAATAAATCGATTTAAAAAATACTGGTAAATCGTGAACTTTGACGTCACGGGATACGCTCCCGTAGGCGATGACGTCACATCAAATGTCCTGAGCAAAGCTCCCTCGTCGGCAACACATTAATGTGTTTGTGCACATACGTTTCTGCGCATTTCTTTCTGCTCCTCCGCAAGCGTGCTTGCATACTGGCACTACCTAGCGGACGAAAAAAAC
>NW_007516887.1:0-239 GCF_000475195.1 Diaphorina citri
TCGACGCCCTTAAAAGTCATAAGAATAAAGGGCCATAAGAATTCCTCCTCCTCCCCCTCCCCCCCATGAAAGTAGGTACTTGAACGAAATTTTATGACAGCAAAAGGAAAAAAATGGCATAGACTTTTTTATGACTTGTTCATCCTATTATACTGGCCAGGATAGGTACTACTAAAAAAAAAAAAAAATAATAATAATAATACACGTTTATGAGTGGGCAAGGTTCGAAGTTCAGATAG
>NW_007516888.1:0-239 GCF_000475195.1 Diaphorina citri
AAAAAAAACCTTCGTTTCCCAAAATTAGTAAATGACAAAAACATCTGGTGCCTAAAAGTATATATTATCAGCAAAATTGTAAAATCGAGTCACAAATGAATAAAACTATTAATAAAGTATTAACATCAAAATTTAACAAAAAACAAAAGTAGTTTCCATGAGAGCCAATGCAGCAAGCAAATAAAGGGGCACCTAAAAAAAATCAATCGAAAATACTACATACAAAGTATAAATCGCAA
>NW_007516889.1:0-239 GCF_000475195.1 Diaphorina citri
GCAACATTTGAAGTCAAATATTTTTTCATAATGATTACTTGTATATTTTTAAGAACGTAAGACAGCATGGTTCGTTTTGAGGATGCTGCGATTACACTCACGCCTGCACAAGGAATCCGAGAACAAAGCGAAATTAAAATAATTAAAAATATAAAACTAGTTTCGAAATTTGTTTTACAAAGAGAGATACAAAGTCCTTTGTCGATACACATTGCTCAATATCTCAAATAATGATATTG
>NW_007516890.1:0-239 GCF_000475195.1 Diaphorina citri
GATCATTGGGTCTACCAGCTAAAATTTGTGTACGAAGGGGCTCTGTTAAAGCACGAATAAAGCTTTTTAATGCTACTTTTTGATATGGGACTGCGTATTGGGATCAATTATTCTAGCCTGAGAAATGGCAGAGTTTTTGCTCAATATACGACAAAAATTCGAATGCCGTTTTTCCGTATGGTCTAGCATCAGCCATAGTTACTATGTATGAAGCAATTGGACGATTATCACAGAAATGT
>NW_007516891.1:0-239 GCF_000475195.1 Diaphorina citri
GTTTCACATGCCTAATACAAAGGACCAACATAAAATCTCCATCGTTCTTATCACAAAAGCTATTAGCACAAGAAAATCTCATCTCCACTTTAATTCTCCATATCATAATGTATGTACACCGTATACCTAATCACATGTCTAGACTGTCTAGAGTAGCCTAGAGGCCTAGACTCTACTACTCCATATTACGTCGGTAGTAGGTACCCACCAATACTGTGCTAGACTCAAACTTTTAGTAT
>NW_007516892.1:0-239 GCF_000475195.1 Diaphorina citri
CACTGATCGACACTTATCTCCCGGTAACACCCTGTATCTTCTCAGTAGCGTAGACAGGGTGGTCTTCATCTGCAACATCCCGTACTTGCTCCCCACACAGTTCCGCGGGCCGCTACTGAATGGAAGATAGGCGTTCGGATTTCTTCGGGAGATTTCGGAAGGTAGAAATCGGTCGGGATCAAAACAGTGAGGGTTTGACCAGTGGCGCGGATCACGGTGGATTTGGTAAATGAATGCGG
>NW_007516893.1:0-239 GCF_000475195.1 Diaphorina citri
AGATATTGGGAAAATCCTACAATGCTGCAGTGAGCACCAAAGTTGTGACATAATAACACAAAGAAACTGCATTTTTATGAACTTATTATTCATTCTCTGGGTTCAATTTCGTTTTATTTTCAGTGCAATCCGGTATTGAATCACCTTGGTCTCAGCTATTGGAAGGATGGATTGAGGATAAAGTAGACTCGCATGATAGTCATGATGTGTCACATGGTAAGTAAAAACAAGATTGTAAC
>NW_007516894.1:0-239 GCF_000475195.1 Diaphorina citri
CTTCCTAAAGCTAAATCTCCCACATCTCGCAAACGTCACATGAAGGCAAATTTAATGTCACAAAGATCATTCTAAATGTCCGAAAAGTTTCCCATTTCGAAAATAGCGTGAAGTAGGTACCACTGTTACCACGTTCGGCATAAGTGAGACGAGAGTAATAAGTAGGTAATACAACTAATACACTTATTATTTGAAACTTTCAACTCATTACGTTGATGTTCGAAAATGGCAACACATAT
>NW_007516895.1:0-239 GCF_000475195.1 Diaphorina citri
TAAAAAAAAAAAAAAAAAAAAAAAAAAAAAACCGGTTGAAACCAATGACAAGTGGGAACGGGCCTTTTCTAGATTTTCTAACGACCTTGTTTACACGAAGAATTGAAGAGAAACTTTTCTATTTCTATCTTTCTTTTCTTCCTTCTTATCTCTTTCACGCTGATGACAAATGGAGAAAGAGAGTCTCATCTCTCTCTCTCTCTCTCTCTCTCTCTCTCTCTCTCTCTCTCTCTCTCTCT
>NW_007516896.1:0-239 GCF_000475195.1 Diaphorina citri
CAACCGATATATCCGTCTCTCTCTTACTCCTTCTTTCTCTCTCTCCTTCTCTCCTTTCCAACTTTCTCTCTTTCTCTCTCTCTCTCTTTCTCTCTCTCACTCACTCACTCCTTTTCTCTTACTCTCTCTCTTACTCTCTTTCTGTCCCTCCTTCCTCTCTCTCCCACTCAGTCCTTTTCTCTTACTCTTTCTCTCTCCCTCCCTATCTTCCTTCTCTCTCTCTCTCTCACTCACTCACT
>NW_007516897.1:0-239 GCF_000475195.1 Diaphorina citri
AGGCCACATGCGTCCAATGTAGCAGTTGTTTCATTGCTACGAAATAAAAACGGCGGTGGAACACTCATCTTTAAAAAATAAATAAATGATTTCTTTTAAGCACGTCCAATATCAAAGACCTTGTTTTGTTCGATCAATTAAACTGAACATACGTTGCGTTGGTCAATCAGTTATTATTATTTTTAGTTTCATTAGAGGGTTTTGACAGAAGGACCTGTACCGAACA
This sequence comes from Diaphorina citri, assembly GCF_000475195.1. Lineage (NCBI taxonomy): Eukaryota > Metazoa > Arthropoda > Insecta > Hemiptera > Psyllidae > Diaphorina > Diaphorina citri. The sequence continues at coordinate 227 of NW_007516897.1, forward strand.
ACGAAGGTCTTAT
>NW_007516898.1:0-239 GCF_000475195.1 Diaphorina citri
GTGAAATACCATATCTAAAAAATTAAAGTGTATTTATATTTGTATGTTGGGGTTTGGGCAAGTTTGGGAAAAGTTTTACCCAAAGAAAAAGTCCAAAGTTTCTTGATATATTTAGACTTCACTTCTTCTTTCGCCTCCTCCTCTTCTTCTTCCTTTAGGATAGAATAAATTGTAACTGCTCTTATGGGATAGGTTCTCCTATCAACAGTTTTGCTTGTCAGTAAATCACTTCTTATTGA
>NW_007516899.1:0-239 GCF_000475195.1 Diaphorina citri
GTAGGAGCGCCTGGAAATAAAACTAACTATGCATTGTGCACAACATCAAACCCCCAATCTTGGCCGGATGCCCAAAGTACGAAAATATTCCACTTACTTGAGAGCCTCCCAGACAGTTGATGACCTTGTAGAACTTGGAGGACGGACTCTTGGTGAACTGACCAACTGGCTTATCGCCCACTCTGGCTTGCACGAAGAATCCCTTGAAGCTCAGTCCAGGTGGGGATGAGATCACCACA
>NW_007516900.1:0-239 GCF_000475195.1 Diaphorina citri
AGCGTTCAGTGTAGTCACATTATCCTTCAGAGATCCTGCCGAATACTCGCTGTCGAAATACCATCGCCTTTCCTGTTTGTAACTAACTGTACCATTGTCGTGGAATTTTACTTGCACCACTTCTTTGTTCTCGCTGAAACGAGAGAAAAATCCTAATGATGTAAGGTTCGTTCTTGGAACGGCTGGCTTTCTCCTATCCTGTGCTTTATCTTTCTTAGGTTTCGGGACGATAAGAACTA
>NW_007516901.1:0-239 GCF_000475195.1 Diaphorina citri
CTTCTACAGGTAAGAGCGCAAGGCATTTAATAAAAATATAAACTTAGGATTATTGGCTTTGTGATTGCCTGTAAATCGGGCCTAAAGTAAACCTATTAAAAAAAGTTTTTATTTCGTAGCAATGAAACAACTGCTACATTAGACTCGTGTGGTATGTGTCATAGCATGCCCATCCCGTAGTATGTCCATCTTCAGATGGGCGAGAAATGTTAGGAGAGACACAATACTTCTTATTTAGA
>NW_007516902.1:0-239 GCF_000475195.1 Diaphorina citri
CCTGTTCAGATCTACATAAGTACTTTTACCTACCTACTATAAACTATAATATACCTACCTAAAGTAGGTAGATATATTGAAAGTACTCATCAGTACCCACTTAGGCATCACTTACAGACACTTACTGCCTTCCTATGTGTGTAGAATTGTAAATAGGCAGTGTTGCCTGCGAGGGAGCTTTGCTCGGGACATTTGATGTGACGTCATCGCCTACGGGAGCGTATGCCGTGACGTCGAGG
>NW_007516903.1:0-239 GCF_000475195.1 Diaphorina citri
AAACAACAAGAAATCTCCTGGTCCAGACGATATCCCAGCCGAATTCCTTAAACTCATGGATGGAGTTGGTCTTGGTATGATTACAGATATGATAAACTCAATCTCTAGTAGCGCGGTCAAACTTTCTTGACTTGGCGGGGCGGAGCGCTACCGCGCTCCTTAATTTACGCAAGAGGGATGATACCCAAAGATTTTCTACAGTCCATCTTTATTCCCCTTCCAAAAGTCAGCAAAGCAAA
>NW_007516904.1:0-239 GCF_000475195.1 Diaphorina citri
GGAATTCGAACCCGGGACCTTCTGCATGGCAAGCAAGCGCGTTACCACTGGACCAACTTACCTCACCAAGAAGGAGTAGGTACTTTAATAGTGCACGCACTGATTTGGAGAACATACTTACACATTTTGTATTTGGTAGGTGTTGAAAAATGATCATTTTCATAACATTTACATGCCATTTAACTACAAAAATAAATAAAAATGCCGTTTTCTTGGGTTTACTAAAAAAAAGTAGGGAA
>NW_007516905.1:0-239 GCF_000475195.1 Diaphorina citri
TGTATGTTATGCTATGATAAAAACTTTTTACGTGCCCTTGAGAAGTTTGTATGTAGGTAGATTGTATGGTGACGTATTAAATGGAGGTTATAGCTGGAATGGATTGTATTACTGATTTTGTATAATGTTTATTAGATGTCAATAAAATAAATAAATAAATGAATGCAGTTTCTTTGTGTTATTATATCACAACTTTGGTGCTCACTGCAGCATTGTAGGATTTTTCCAATATCTCAATA
>NW_007516906.1:0-239 GCF_000475195.1 Diaphorina citri
TCTAAACCTCTGTCACTCCAGAAGTTCAATCCAAAAGAGTCTGTCCTTAATTTTCAAGAGTCTATTTTATATCTTTCGTTCGTCCGATTACTAAATAAATGTTGGACGGCTCAACATTTTAAATCTTGATGTACCTAGGTTATCATAAATTTGGCAATTTTTTTTGGCAACAACAAAAATGTGTGCAAGTACCTAGAGTAAATGTAAATATAGGTAGGTACCTATATTATATAGGCAGG
>NW_007516907.1:0-239 GCF_000475195.1 Diaphorina citri
TCCTATCCTGTCTTCCTTCTCTCTTCGATTTCGGGACGATGAGACCCTAGCAGTTACAGTTCCCTCTGTCAAACCTCTCTATTGAAAAAACTGAACATCAAAAATTCTGTCGAATACATTACTTTCCCTCCTATAAGATAAGGAAAATAGAAAATCATTTCATTTACTCACCCATTGAGGTAAAGGTAGCAGTGTTTGTTCGCTAATACAGGCACCATGAGCTACGTAGCATTTCACCA
>NW_007516908.1:0-239 GCF_000475195.1 Diaphorina citri
AGAATAAACGAAGATTCTGGGGGCAAGGTATGGAGCAGGCATATGGTCGGTCTCGGATGCAGCCACAGGTAAGCAAAACTAAGTAATACCTAATAGTAATAGAGCTCTAGGGGTTAGGTGGTAGAGAATGCTTCGGGATTTACCTTACCCAGGCCTCTAAATAAGTAATACCTAATAGAGCTTCAAGGGTTAGGTGGTAGACAGTGCCTCAGGCATTAATCCTATGTAGTGGCTATCTT
>NW_007516909.1:0-239 GCF_000475195.1 Diaphorina citri
TCTATTGCACATAGGTTTCATTTCTTCAGACGCTACAAGGCCCGTTCCTACTTGTCGTGAGTTTCATCCGATTTTTTTTCCGAATGTCTTGTAGGCTTGTAGGCAATGTAATTTAAATGAGAGTGTTCCCACTACTCACGACACGATTTTTTCCGAACAAGACAAAATGTCCTTCTAGGCAATGTAATTTAAATAAAAGAGAATGTTCCCACTACACACGACACGATTTGTTCCGAACA
>NW_007516910.1:0-239 GCF_000475195.1 Diaphorina citri
GTGCAATGGGCCTACATACTGGACTTCGCACATAGGAATTTCGTCAGACAAAGACTCCCCCCTATTTCAATGTACATAAATAAACCTTAAATGTTTACGTTTCATTATCCCTTTTACATTTACCATAATCTTTTTGTCTTGAATACCTACCATACTAGTTATACCTACTGATGTTTTCAAAGAGAGAAAAGGTGGATGAATTTCAAAGAGAGTGTCACCAAATTGGGACACCGAAGCCA
>NW_007516911.1:0-239 GCF_000475195.1 Diaphorina citri
AGCGTAGATGGTTGGTTGCGCGTCTGCCTTTTGAGCGCTAGGCCGCGGGTTCGATTCTCGCCCGGGGCGGATTTTATCCTAAACGGATAATGTTCGTTCTCGGAGCGGCTGGCTTTCTCCTATCCTGCCTTCCTTCCCTCTTCGATTTCGGGACGATAAGACCTTAGCAGTTACAGTTCCCTCTATCAAACCTCTTCGGAAAAAAAGAAAAAAAAAAAAACAAAAAAAAAAAAAAAAAA
>NW_007516912.1:0-239 GCF_000475195.1 Diaphorina citri
AGGTCGTGGAAAAGGAAGAGGAAAAGATGAAGAATAAGGTGAAAGAGAAGAAGACAGATCATTAGGAGGGGAAGAAAAGGTGGCGGTGGTGGTGGAGGAGGAGGAAGAGGAGAAAAAGAAGGTGAAAGAGAAGATGTAGGTGGAGGAGAAGAAGCAGAAGAAAAAGAGAGGAAGGAGGAGAGAAGGAAAACAAAAAACAAAAGGAACTCATTTGTGCCTTCATTAGTTGTGTCGCGTTT
>NW_007516913.1:0-239 GCF_000475195.1 Diaphorina citri
GTATGATCAGTTAGAGATTACAAAATACTTTCAAGATCAACAAATAGTTTGAACTTTTACACAATTCTCTCCTGTTGCCAAGTTGCCTTTACAACGTTGCCGCTTTGTTCGGCGCGCGTCTCAGTTGGAAAGTGGCCGAATGATAAATGTGTACAGCCAGCCATTGAGACTAGTGTTGATAGAAGCGCCATAGATCATAGCAGATCAATTACTGGCCTGACAACAAGAGAAATATGGAG
>NW_007516914.1:0-239 GCF_000475195.1 Diaphorina citri
GCACAGAGCCGAAAAAAAACCTCGGCCCCGCCGGGAATCGAACCCGGGCCTCCTGCGTGCAAGCCTAGTGTGATACCCGCTCGGCCAAGGAGTTTGCTTACTATGTACATATATTATTACTATTAAGTACCTATTATTTTTCCAACCTGTGCAATTAATGTAAAAACTAAATTGTTAATTAAAAATAAAAAGCCAATAAATTTCAATTACAAAAAAAAAAAAAAAAAAAAAAAAAAAAT
>NW_007516915.1:0-239 GCF_000475195.1 Diaphorina citri
CCGTAGTAGCAGAACGCACATACTGTCCTGTGAAAGAGAAATACAGCCTTGTTTATCCTGCTGGGATAGGACTGAAAAGTAGTGAAAAGTCCCTTTACCCCTGTACTTAAACCAAGGTCTCGTATCATATTGTGGGCTGACGTGACGTAACGTGATGGTAGTGTGGCAGCACTGTGGCTGTCCTGAAATAGATTACCTACAATTTTCTGGGGAAACTTTGAACTAGATCTTTCTGACTT
>NW_007516916.1:0-239 GCF_000475195.1 Diaphorina citri
GACACTCCAACGCCACCTGGAATGAAAACAATCGATTTTTCCTGGACTAAGTTCAAAATTTTATAATTTCATTTTATACCGGGATTATCGGGGTATATGCCCGAACACTCCCCAAACATTCTCAGAGGGTAAAATAATAATAATAGTGCTTATTTATACTACTCGTATAGGACTGAAAAGTCCCTTTACTCCAGCAGTAGGCTACTACTATTATTGTGGTCAAATTCTCAAATTATATT
>NW_007516917.1:0-239 GCF_000475195.1 Diaphorina citri
GTGAAAAGAATAAGGAAATTTCTTTTTACTTTTTTTTTTTGTATGAAAAGTAATGACTTTTTTAGAATTATTCAAACAGAAGAAACCGTTTGATCTTTCTTTTTTTCAATAATTCTTAATATTTACATTTTGAAGGATTTTTAAAAATGATTTTTAGCCTTGATATTGAAGTGACTGAACTGCGGTTGGTTGGAAAAGCTCATTCAGGAGTGTTTGGAGACGAAATTTTTTCAAAGTTA
>NW_007516918.1:0-239 GCF_000475195.1 Diaphorina citri
ATTGCTCAATTTTCTATTACAAAATACCTAAGTAAGTAAGTACCTAGGTACCTACTTCTCACCTCTCGTCCATCTTGCGACGGGCTAAGTAAGACCTTGGCAATGCTTTCCCTGGGCTGTGGCTTTTTTTTGCTCAATTAACATGGTACCTACGTTTACCAACTTGGAAGTTATAATTCATAAGATTAAGACTGAATTTAATTACTTACTTAAATTAAATTAAAGTATTAAACTCATTA
>NW_007516919.1:0-239 GCF_000475195.1 Diaphorina citri
CCCATACATAAATAAGCACTACAGTTACTATTATTGTGACAAAGCCGCAAATTATATTGAGTGTCGTGCCAAACATTGCATGATATGTTTTTGTTTTATGTTGTCTTTTATGTTGTTTTAGACTGCTGGAGTAAAGGGGACTTTTCAGTCTCATTCAAGCAGTATAAACAAGGTATATTCTATTCAGCCTAACCCCACACACAAGAAGCCAACTCTGAGGCTTAGGTGTAGGGGTAACT
>NW_007516920.1:0-239 GCF_000475195.1 Diaphorina citri
GAGAGTGTGAGAACAACTTGTGGGAATGGGTTTGTTACATTGTTACTCATAAAATGTAGGTATAGTGCTTCAGAGGATAAGCTGATTGATTTGACTCTATATTTTATCACCAATGAATATTTACAAAAAGTAGGTAGGTATTAAACCTCAGATGATTTTAACTAAGGTCTACAATTTGGGTATTTCCTACATTCTCTTACCTTGAGCAGTAGGGTGAGAGAGAGGAATGCTAGACACCT
>NW_007516921.1:0-239 GCF_000475195.1 Diaphorina citri
AAGTTTAGTGTCCTGCTCAGAAGGGAAAGAAAGAAACAAATACCTCGAGCCACCTACATCCTGGGAATTTTTCTTCTCGTTCGTACACTAATGAGGCACGAAATAAGAGCGTTTACCTAAAACTTATCATTTGTTTGTTTTAAGCTATGATGAAGTTGTGCTATAATAGCTTTACAGCTTTACAAGTTATCTCTCTGTTATTAGGTATTTTTGACCTATATAATTCCCATTTCTTGCAA
>NW_007516922.1:0-239 GCF_000475195.1 Diaphorina citri
TGCTCGTAGTTTTTAGTGTTATTGTACGGAAGAATTGCTTTCTTGACTTTTGTACCCCTAATATGATAAAATATTACCAACACGTGATTACGCAACGAGCATTATTTTGTGTTTATTTTATTCGATTTCTCGAGTTAATCAATACGTGTGGTGTTGTTCGTAAGTGAGATCAAAAGTGATTAGTATTTTATTTTTTTCGGTGCTTTTTCTTTGAATTCGAGTAAAATGTCACGAAATTT
>NW_007516923.1:0-239 GCF_000475195.1 Diaphorina citri
TCCAGAACTGTCGAAAAGGGAGGTATTGCTTTGGAACACAGGACGAGTAAACATAAAATTGAGCTAAAAGAAGAATTATTATTAACCTAAAGCTAGAAGAATAATTCAGCTAAAGGTAAAAATAATTTAGCTAAAGTTAGAAAGAATAATTCAGCTAAAGCTAAAAAGGATTTAGCTAAAAAGAAATGAAAATAAATAAAATATCCTTCAATGCAAACATTGCAAACACGATGCTAGGA
>NW_007516924.1:0-239 GCF_000475195.1 Diaphorina citri
CGTTTCTGCGCATGAGCAGAAACGCGTTTTGGTCAACTTACGTCTTACGTTTCAATTGTCGTCACGTAAGTTAGCAGTACAAAAACTCTCTGTGTAATGATGAAATTTACAGTGAAATCCAACCATCAAAAAAGTTTCAGCTCTGGCTGGAATTGAACTCGGAATCTCTAGCTTCTAGTGTACCGATGCCAGTCTAGCGTATTACGCGCCGACCTCGGAATAATGAATTTCCTCGATAA
>NW_007516925.1:0-239 GCF_000475195.1 Diaphorina citri
TTTTTTTTTTTAATCTTTAAAGAGTCCTAGGACTGGACCGGAAATTTGGGAAGGAATTGAAATCGCGAAGTCTTCCGATTTAGGATATAATAATCTCGAGCATTTTCCACATACATAAAAGATCCATAATAGATATGCTGACCAAATTACGGACTCTATCGCTTTTCCACAAGGCAATTCATTTGTGTAGGGGAAAAACCCCGTTGACAGCCACTCACCCAACCGCAGTCCAAAGCTGA
>NW_007516926.1:0-239 GCF_000475195.1 Diaphorina citri
TCAGAACCTATTGAAGAAGTCTTTGAATGGACCAACATCGCGGAACAGGTTTGGTTCGGGGAAGATCGTTTGTATGGATGAGTACTGTAGATGCTTTCAAAAGGCTTTCTGCTGATACCTGAGATGCCCTCGTCAAATTGATTCACACAAGAGATAGGATAGGATTCCAAATCCTTCAAAAGCCACATTTATCAAAGTGGAGGATTCATCAAAATCTTCACTCAGTATGATGTTGAAGA
>NW_007516927.1:0-239 GCF_000475195.1 Diaphorina citri
TACCCTCACATTTCTCCCTCCATTTCCCTCCCTCTCTCATTTCTCCCTCCGTGTGGTGGAAGGGTTGATAGGTGTATCTCTCCCTCCTCCCTCTATCATCTTTTTCCCTTCTCTCCCTCTTTCCCTTCCTACATCCTACTCTTCCTCCCTCCTTCCCTCCTCTCTCTTACAAAACATTACATCTGTTTTTCTCTCCCTCCTCCTCTATCCCATTTCTCCGTATGCTTTGTCTCTCTCTC
>NW_007516928.1:0-239 GCF_000475195.1 Diaphorina citri
CATTTGCAACTGCTCCATTCTACTATTTGTTTTGACCCCACCTCTGTGACTGAGCGGTCAACAGCACTGTCTCTCAACTCGGAGAGGTGCTGGGTTCAAATCCCGGCCGGGGCGAACTTTTCAATCCAAGCTTTTCCGTTCCTAGATAAGCATGGTTGTAAAAAATAATAATAATAGACTCTTGAGTGGAAGGTAACCACTAGGCGAGGTTAACGCCGGAGGCGTTTTCTACCACCTAA
>NW_007516929.1:0-239 GCF_000475195.1 Diaphorina citri
AAGATTCCGATAGGTATGAAGAATTTACTTTCCATTCATATGTCTATTCTTAAGACAAGTAGTTAGTTACTTAAATATCCATAGAAGCTTAACCCATCCTCTAGGAGTCTGGGGATTACGCGCCTTTCACAAACACAAAATAAATGTGATAGGTATATCCAAAATTGTGGATCGGTAATAACTTTGCGCATATTTTGCGGTTAAAATAGTTTAACTGCACTTTCGGTCATACAAGTTAC
>NW_007516930.1:0-239 GCF_000475195.1 Diaphorina citri
GGGATCTCATAACTTTTTGCAGAAACTTACCATAATATGGCGTATGAGCGTAGCGCAACAAAGTACAAAGGCAATAGGTATAGTAACATCGTTTGGTAAGGTATGGGTTGTTTCTGAGTGAAAAACACCATAGTAATATCTTTGTGTAAGTTTTAGTAAGTTCGGGTCATTCCCGAGTTAAAAATACCATAGTAACATTATTGAGTAAGATTTGGTAAGTTCCGATAATTTCCGAGTGA
>NW_007516931.1:0-239 GCF_000475195.1 Diaphorina citri
TTTTTTTTTTTTTTTTTTTTTATGAATAAAAGGGACCCAATTCTTAAAATAGATGTTAGGTATCTATATTCTAGTGTGTTTTTGTACCTATCTTTATAAAAAATGAAAACGTATGTAGTTATCTTCCTTTTCCCATCTTTCGAAATGTCGAAATCGAAGCGAAACGATAAACTACTTCAGAGTTTCGGAAAGAAAATTTATATAAAAAAAAAAAATGTTTATTAGACATTTCCCTTGAG
>NW_007516932.1:0-239 GCF_000475195.1 Diaphorina citri
ACTCAAGGCCGTTTCGAGGATTTTGTCTGGCGGACCAAGGCCCCCTCGCTAAATACAGCCCTGCAGGGACTGATGGGTTTATTAGCCTTCATCGGGCTTTATTTGACTTGAATTAATACGAGTATGCACGGTTTGGTAGTCATCAACTCATTACGATTTTATTAACTCTTACCGAAAACGTTCATCCGATAGTTGACAGACACAACCACCAAACCTTCAGCGGCTAAATCCTGCGCTGG
>NW_007516933.1:0-239 GCF_000475195.1 Diaphorina citri
ATTTTTCTACCCAAGTTTGCATTGCAGCGGTCATCTTCATCACCATCTCTCACAGAAGAAAACCAAGTCGCCAAGGCCACTGTGCAAACTATCACGGATGATTTTCCCGCTCTCAAAAGTCCCGTAGTTCCAAACCAACCACATTCCAAGTCAACCAAAAGGACTCTGTCGCCAGAGTCCATTTCTGAGAAGAAAGCGAAGGTCAATACCCCTCCTTCCGATCCAGAGCTCACTGACGG
>NW_007516934.1:0-239 GCF_000475195.1 Diaphorina citri
CGTAGAACTAAAAAAGGATCCGTAAGGGGGGTTCTAAAGCCCCATGGGATTCAAAATTTAATAATGAGAAATCCTGGCCTAGAGCTTGGAGAAGCCTGGAGAGTTTGAATGGTAGCGCGCCTTATAAGCGCTAGGTCTTACCTCCATGAACCAATAGAGTCAAATCTTCGGCTAGTTTCTTCTGGGCCCTCCTCTCTTCCGGTTTGTGCTGAAAATAGAACGAAAATTCCTTTTTAACG
>NW_007516935.1:0-239 GCF_000475195.1 Diaphorina citri
CTTTTGAAAAAGTTCAAAATTACGCGCCATTTCATCTTTTTTTCTGGAGGTGAAATATCTGTGGACAAAAGGTATGTGTTTAGTCTACAGTGAAGCCAAACATTCTAGTAGGTTTTTTCAAGATTTTCCAGAGGGAACTGTAACTGCTAAGGTCTTATCGTCCCGAAATTGAAGAGGACAGGATAGGAGAAAGCCAGCCGTTCGAATAACGAACATTATCCCATTAGGAGAAAATCCGC
>NW_007516936.1:0-239 GCF_000475195.1 Diaphorina citri
TTCGGGGTGTATAGTCCAAGCTTCGCAGCCGTATGTTAATATGGAAAATACGTATGTCTTCAGAAGTCTAAGTTTAGTCAAGGACGTCAAAATAACTAACATTTCCTCGCAGAATTGAAATACCATTAGAAATAAAGAAAGCAAAAAAGGGATCAACTTTCCTGTTATAGAACTGATCATCATCAAGATTTTCTATGATATTTCCAGGATCTCTCAAATATCTTTTTGGTCTGCGGATC
>NW_007516937.1:0-239 GCF_000475195.1 Diaphorina citri
TACTAGGCGTAATAAGAGAATACTTAACACACCCCCACAATGAGGCCAAAGGCTTCATTCCCAAAAGAAACTCTAATTCGATAATAATGACAAAAGAAAAAGAAAAAAGATAACATATTGTTATATGAATTCAAGTTTCCATAATATGCAGCTCAGGGTTAAAAAAATAAATGTCCATTAAAGGGTTAATTTTTAAAGAAATCTAAATTACAAAAAAGGAGTACCAATTTCTACAACAA
>NW_007516938.1:0-239 GCF_000475195.1 Diaphorina citri
AGAACATTACCTGCAGAGATGACAACACATTTGTCAAAGGGCAAGCAAGATTTGGGGATTCCATGAAGGAAGGGACAAGCAAGGGGGAATAGTAACTAAGGTCTTGGCAGCAGGATTAGGAGTGGGGAACGTCGACAAGATCTGACTGTCATTAGCAGAACATCTGCTGAAATTCCCTGGACCTCCTGGTGAGACCCTACTGGGAGCGCAGATTTCAGTTATGAATTCATTTGGACTCA
>NW_007516939.1:0-239 GCF_000475195.1 Diaphorina citri
TACATATTCAAAATGTGGTGTAAAACTCATGGCTTTGTCCGGACTCACACCCAGGTATTTGCATGTTGATACCTATTCCAAAATTTCAGATCCCATTTTTACGGATAGATTCAGGGACAGAATTTGGTTTCTAGCACTTTTGATCAATCTCTCCTCTTTCTTTTGTATCGGTACCACTGATGCTCATTTCTCAGTTCTCTGGAAATCTTCAAGGAACTCAATGGCCTCAATTTCAGAAT
>NW_007516940.1:0-239 GCF_000475195.1 Diaphorina citri
TGAGAGAGGGAGGGGGTTCTCGACAGCTTCCTTAGTCCATGACGGCAATTTGGATTCAGCCGAATATCCAATGCTTCTTTTCTTTGTGAGTACCTGCAATAAGAATAATGTTAATTATTCTCTCTAGAATGTTGTTTACATTGTCATTGAAAATCGTCTCGAACAGTCATCGCAATTTTAATTCGTCCCTGACGTTCCTATATTGTCCACTCTCTTCTTGTAAATTCTGCGTCAGTTAA
>NW_007516941.1:0-239 GCF_000475195.1 Diaphorina citri
CTTTCAAGCTTTAATTTAGCTTTAGGTTCTCTATCACCGTTGTCAAGACAGTTCTCACTTCCCTACGAGTCTATCAAGTTACATCCAAGCTGTATTGAGACTTATCATCATCTCATTGGATTCATCTAAAGAATGTTGGTTACGTCCAGTACTTGTACATATCGAAGATATGCTGCTTGATGCTGTGTATTGGAATGTTGATAAAGAAACATAATAATTAGAATTAGTAGAGTGACTCT
>NW_007516942.1:0-239 GCF_000475195.1 Diaphorina citri
AGAATGACTGAATTAATAAGTTTAATAATGTAGCAGCCTGGCAATATTACTAGAGTAAAAAGAAATTTTTTATACATAGTTGATAGAATTAGCAAAATAGGTTTTCTCTAATTTTATAGATAGATGTTTGATAACCAACCTCTCTGACCCTGGCACCAAATACAAAATCATTCCCAAAGTTCATGTTTGAGGAAAATAAGTTGACAATATCAATGTACTTGTGTAGGTAGGTACTTAAT
>NW_007516943.1:0-239 GCF_000475195.1 Diaphorina citri
CACCATAATGGGGCAGTGGATTATTTAGAAAACAAGGTAATTTAGAAACATGCCCAACGTAGTTAGGAGAGCAGAAGAAGATAATGATGTAACGTACATCGCCTACATACCTTGTCTGGATGGTACGTTTACCAGGTAAATATTGTAGACTAGATGTTACTGTTGTTACATGCCTACAAGATCAGCGATCATTCATGTAAAACAGATAGATGAAACTGTTTCACTCATGACCATCTTGT
>NW_007516944.1:0-239 GCF_000475195.1 Diaphorina citri
ATTAAAGCGTTCGTATTGTTAACTTTGGCATTAGATTATTTGAGGTAAGATATTTAGCAAAATTTTATTGCTAGCACCCTCGAATTTTTAAATAGAGGAGAGCAATATCGTATTCACATCATGATATACACAAAATGCAACTTTCAGGAGGTAGGAATGCCGTTTGGCTAGTTACGGAATGTGCGAACGAGAAGCATAAAACATAGAAAAGGTGCAGTCTGCAAAAAATCCAGATAATA
>NW_007516945.1:0-239 GCF_000475195.1 Diaphorina citri
AGTCCACATTATGTGGATTTCAATTTTTGGCTTCAACAGTTTCAACTTTAACGATCATAAGCACTTATGTTAAACATACATACTTCCTATAACAAAAAACCATGCAGTGTGGATACACCATTCGTCTCTCTCTCTCTCCCTCCCTCCCTCATTTTATATTGTTATTGTCCTGGGATATACGGAGAATATCAAAGTTGTCCTTTAACTCTCAATTCCGCAAACACGAAATTCCCCAAATG
>NW_007516946.1:0-239 GCF_000475195.1 Diaphorina citri
CCGGAAAAAAAGTCGGATTTTTATTATTTGGATGCAGGGCAGGGGTCGAATAGAGAGGTCTGATACATTGTTTATAAATGTTTAACCATGGTCGTGATAATTATATTAAATAAATAATGTACTACAATTAAGGATAATGCTTATTTATGAGGTACCTACTGAATTATTTTTAGCATTTTACCTGTTTGAAAAATAATTTATAATTTATGCTGATATATAATTTTTCATTTCCGTTTACT
>NW_007516947.1:0-239 GCF_000475195.1 Diaphorina citri
TATTGATCGCCCCCCATATCGAACCCTAAGGCTTCATCGCCCCCATGAAAATCTCCATCGCCCCCCAGGGGGCGATATGGCCCAGGTTGGGAAACACTGGTTTAAAGGATAAGTATATTTTTGGTTTGTAATAAAATAGCTATAACTTCTACAAGTGCTCACTCTTTAGGAAATACTCGTAGGTAAGTGGTACCTTGTGACTCCTGGCAGAGTTTCTTGCTTTTTTTTTTTATCAGTTG
>NW_007516948.1:0-239 GCF_000475195.1 Diaphorina citri
CCACTGAGAGATAGGATCGAACTCATTGTCCTGTAGAACAACGGCGCTTCTGAGTGGAGGGTGCCGAGAGCGAAGGCGGTCAATATGGAGATCTGGTATGTCATGGTGGATAGGAAGGGTGACATTATCTTGGATTTTCAGATATTCTCTAAGTAAAGCAATTTTTCTTCTGATGTCAGGTGGTGGAATGTTACTTAGAGTAGGAAGCCAATGAGTTGGTGTTGGTCGAATGGTTCCGG
>NW_007516949.1:0-239 GCF_000475195.1 Diaphorina citri
CATTCGTCTGGAAGAAAGAAAAAAAGTCACGGAAAAATCCGTCCGAAAATGCTAAAACATACATCCACAAAACATGTACTAAGTAGTTATTTATCTAAGTAGGTAATTCTAATTATGTATGCCTAATATCAACTTCCCTTAGCTCCACCTGACAACATAGGTACATAATATTCAGGTGCTAACAGAGTTCCTTTTGAAATGCATGTGGCTTTCGAGGCTACACGTCTATTTCTGGTTTC
>NW_007516950.1:0-239 GCF_000475195.1 Diaphorina citri
ATGGGCGTAAGCATCTTGAATTATTTAAGGATTGAGTTCAATTCTGGATCCATCGGGGGTAAAATCTTGAAACAATCTCGATCCCAAGACAAGATAATCCTTTAAGTAAATCCCGTTAAGCAGGATATTTTCACTCGGGATTACTGTCTCATGTTGACTTTATGTTGCCAGAGCTTGTTTAGCTTAGACTTGATGCTTAGAGAAGATAGCGCGTCTGCTTAGTAACCGCTAGTTCGTGG
>NW_007516951.1:0-239 GCF_000475195.1 Diaphorina citri
TTATTATTATTATTATTATTATACGTAATTACCTACATAATATGGGTACCTACTTATTTTATTTTTTATGCCATGGTTTATTTTGCCTCTTGCAATAGGTGTAATACTTGCAATAGGTGTAATGTAACCTGCCTCGGTGGTGTAGTGGTAAAGGCGCTCGTCTGGTAAACAGGAGGGCGTGGGTTCAATCCCAGCCGAGGTATGGAATTTTATCCTCAATATACCTAATTTGAGAATTT
>NW_007516952.1:0-239 GCF_000475195.1 Diaphorina citri
CTATAGCAACGTCAAATCAGGCCTCGTCCAGCTGTTATGCTCCCGAATGGCGGAAATCTTGGCTGAATTGACCAATGAGAGACTGCGAGTGGGTTTCATCACTTACGCCAGCAGTGTGCACTTCTATAATATTAAGGTAAGGCTTAAGTGTAGGGGCAGAAGCTTAGCCGCTTATACGGATGGGATATTTTACTTTCTATTACCACAGTATGGCGAAGCTATACTAGTAATGAAAGCAT
>NW_007516953.1:0-239 GCF_000475195.1 Diaphorina citri
TCTACGTACGGTGGATGTTCAGTGGATTTTGTTCCTTAACCCAGATAACGTTCGTTCTCGAAACGGCTGGCTTTCTCCTACTTGTACGTGAATAGCCATCTGTGGAGACATTGGTAAGTACCTACATCCATCCACTATTTTTGTGGATGGGACTATACGTGTCACATCTATCTATTCATTGGAATTACCTACCAACTAACTCATTTAATTTTCATCGCCTTTTTCTAGAGGAAACAGAG
>NW_007516954.1:0-239 GCF_000475195.1 Diaphorina citri
ATACAGCCCCTTGTGTAACTGACTGACTGACTGACTGACTGACTCACGTATACAAATTCTAACCCACTTCTAGATGAGATAGGAAGATGCGATTTTCACCATTGGATTCCTTATTTTTTGTAGGTACTGGGAAAAATCGGAAACTCCGGAAATTCCAAACGGTTCCCGAGATATTGACGTTTTTTAGTCCCCCCATAAGAAATACACGGGGAACAGAGTTTGAGGCCAGCAAAACTTTT
>NW_007516955.1:0-239 GCF_000475195.1 Diaphorina citri
TGGGTGACTTTTTTCAACATTTACATTGAGGGATTTACAAAGTGACTGGGTTATACTGGTGTACCCATATAGATGAATGGATGAGATGTTTGGTCAATACTAATCTTGTGAGTCTCTGTCATTAATGAGAGCCACTCTGCCCTCGAGGTCCAACCTATTTGGCTCCCCTGAGCCCGATGACTGAGAAGAAGTCATAATATTATTTTTAATCTTTCCATAATCATATCGAACGCGCTTGG
>NW_007516956.1:0-239 GCF_000475195.1 Diaphorina citri
ATTCTATACAAATATACCTCAACAATAATACCTACCATATATTCCATATATCCAACGGAAAGTACAAATAATACCCATATATTCAACAAATATACCTATGGAAAATAATACAGTATAGTCAATAATAACCCAGTTCTTGGAATGGGGAAAAAATCCTGGCAAAAAAAGTAATAAATGTTGAAACCCCATTGAATGGAATTGAATTACATACCTGTCCTGTTCCGGTGTATAGGGATTTC
>NW_007516957.1:0-239 GCF_000475195.1 Diaphorina citri
TTGAAAATTTGGACCGATTGCAATACTTTCATTACTAGTATAGCTCCGCTATACTGTTAGTAATAGAAAGTAAAAACTTGAGGTTTTTTCGGGAGCTAAAAAATCGATATTTCCACTTTTACCCATCGTTCCAACATACGCGATAGGGGGGTATGACCCTTCCTGCCCTGCGCCTCACCCCCTACCCACCAACTCACCCACCCTCAGGGGGGTGGCAGGGTTTCAGTATTTTCCCTGAG
>NW_007516958.1:0-239 GCF_000475195.1 Diaphorina citri
AGTAACCACAAGTAACCAATTTTATGATAGGTACCTACTTTACAAGTAGGTATTTAGATATTTTGATGTTTGTGTCTGTTACTTCCGCTGGGATTTGAAGTTTGAAATCGCTATGTCGGGGCAGCAAGCAAAAAACTGACTTTAAAGTAAGGCCATTTTTTTAGCAATATTAATTGAGACTATTGAGAGATATAATCTATGGGCATTCCTGAACTATTCCTACGGATTTCTTAGTGGTG
>NW_007516959.1:0-239 GCF_000475195.1 Diaphorina citri
AACGGTTAGAGATATTGTAAATGTTACAACAGAACACCCAAATAAGAACCATTCAATAGGATAAGGAAAGTCGTGTGACGTTCAAACCAGATTTTTTTAATTTAGGTACCTAAGCAGACATCTACACCTATGTAGGTATGTTAATAAATTTATCTCTGGTCTTGGATTTTTATCCAGGACTCTCAAATGTCAAATACTTTGATGTATGTGCCTGCATGTGTATCGAATGATGTTCATTT
>NW_007516960.1:0-239 GCF_000475195.1 Diaphorina citri
TTTTAAAGCTCTATGTAGTTACATTACCCAACGCAAAAAGGGAAGAAAATGGATTTTTCCAAAACTGGTTCAAAGATAAAAAGATACAAAATCATGATTACTCAAAAATTCTTGAGAAGTACACTGTGAAAAAAAAGGTGACAGGGTGCCACAAGTTTAGCGTGAAAGAACTCTATTATTGGGTTATTTCCGCTGATTTAGGCTGTTGGAATGCTATACTATAATGTCGAGCTTCCGGT
>NW_007516961.1:0-239 GCF_000475195.1 Diaphorina citri
CCAGTTAGAAGTTAGCTTGGAGAGGAGCGCCTCCACCTTATAAGCTCTAGGTCGCGGGTACGATTCCCAGGGGCGAACTGTATCCTAAACAGATAAAGCTCGTTCTCGGAACGGCTGACTTTCTCCTATCCTGATCTCATTTTCTCTTCGATTTGGGGACGATAAGGCCTTATCTGTTTCAGTTCCAACAGACCACTTGAAAATGCAAAAAAAAAAAAAAAAAAAACAAGTGTCTTCAA
>NW_007516962.1:0-239 GCF_000475195.1 Diaphorina citri
AAACCAGTTTTTTTGGTTTTTTAGCTTTATGGTTTTCTGGACAAATTTTGCACCACCATTTTCGTGTTCCTGGTAAAATGACCTTTAATTCGAAATATAGGTCGACCAGGTTTGGATAAGTCCTTCTATGGGGACAGACAGACAGACCGACTGACAGACACGGAAGCGAATACAATAGCCCGTCCACTATACCTTTTTTTATTACTATCGTAATAATAAAGGAAGGACGGGCTAAAAAG
>NW_007516963.1:0-239 GCF_000475195.1 Diaphorina citri
AGGGTAAAACCGTCTTTGAAAACCTTAGCAATTATAGTGAAGTTATACCCCTTAAAAATGAACTCTTCAATCTCTTTCTCTTCTTCTAGATTGTTGTGATTAAACCCTTTTTATTCTTTCTCCTCTCTTCTCTCTTCCAAGCTCAGTGGTGCAGTGGTTAGCGCGTTAGACTTTGGATCTGGAGGTTGGTGGTTCGAATCCTTACCTGAACTCCATCGTAGGTCCATGATCCGAACTTC
>NW_007516964.1:0-239 GCF_000475195.1 Diaphorina citri
TAGCAAATCTTCTGGTGGAGGTTCTCTTATTGCTGTTTCTAACTTTTTGTCTTGTTCTCATTTGAATTTGTGTAATGACTTTGTCGAGCAGGTATTTATACGAATATCCTTCGGATCTAAGCATTATGTAATCGGGTGTATTTATATCCCACCCGATTCTTCGATCCAACGTTATGAATATCATTGGGAAGTTGTGAACGATCTCAGAAATCGATATCCAATCGATGATTTCATCCTAC
>NW_007516965.1:0-239 GCF_000475195.1 Diaphorina citri
GTCAGACTTTACTAGCGCGCTTTTCATGAGGCACTTTAAAATCAAAAGAGAAATTAAAGAATTTAAAAACCACGTTAAACTAAGGAAAAATCTTTCACAAATTGAAAAAACCTGAAACTAAATCACATTTAATATTCATGTATTTGCTTTTAAAAATCACGGAGGTCCTTTTTTCCTCTATTTGGCAAATAGGAAATGTACAGTTTGCATTTAAAACTATAGTTTGGTTTACACAGAAC
>NW_007516966.1:0-239 GCF_000475195.1 Diaphorina citri
AATTTTTCTCACCCAAGTCTTGATTCACACAATCTTTCTACTTTTTCTTCGGTCTCCCTCTTCCTTTTCTCCCCCTCACTTCCATTCTCTCAATTCTTTTCCCTATGTAGCTCTCATCTCTTCTTTCAACATGTCCGTAGTCCATACCACTGCAGTCTCCTTCCCTCGATCTTTCTCGACACTTCTGCTACCTTTATATTATTCCTTATGACTTCATTCCTGATCCTGTCCAGCCTCGT
>NW_007516967.1:0-239 GCF_000475195.1 Diaphorina citri
GAATATAAGGAGGAGAGGGAATTGAGAGGCAGATAAGGAGGAGAAGAATGAAGATAAGGTAGTGAAGGAGGAGGAGGAGGAGGAGGAATATAAGGAGGAGAGGGAATTGAGAGGCAGATAAGGAGGAGAAGAATGAAGATAAGGTAGTGAAGGAGGAGGAGGAATATAAGGAGGAGAGGGAATTGAGAGGCAGATAAGGAGGAGAAGAATGAAGATAAGGTAGTGAAGGAGGAGGAGGA
>NW_007516968.1:0-239 GCF_000475195.1 Diaphorina citri
CAAGAAGTTTGTGGTGGAAGGAAAAGCTTCCATACATTTTACTAAAGATAACATCAGAGTGATGATCTCAAATGCACCCCCTTCCATGTTAGTAATGTTTTTGAAAACAATGTTTGTCAAACTGACAAGTAGAAAAAATTCTCCAAAAATCAATACTAGACAACAGTTGCTGTCAAAAAAGCCTCAGTCTTTTGGTGAGTACATCAAGCTTCTCTTTGAATTGTTATTTCTTCTGTTGT
>NW_007516969.1:0-239 GCF_000475195.1 Diaphorina citri
CGCACATTTTGATGAATTTTATTTACCTTGTTGTATGACCAAACATGGTGGGTTGCTCTGCAAACGTCAAGATTTTATGCCTTTAACGCCAATAGGTAATTGGTATTTTTACTTTCTATTACTACAATTACATATGTATAACGAAGCTATACCTACTAGTTTTTTTTTTAAGCTTCAATATTCATAATCAGATACCTAACTGATCTGAAAATTGGTGGAGATTCTATTTCCCTGGGACA
>NW_007516970.1:0-239 GCF_000475195.1 Diaphorina citri
TACAGGTATAATGATTTGAATGTGCTAATCATGTAAGCTTGTCACAAATGAGGGGCCAAGAGGTAAACCGGACTAACCCACAGCCCAAAACACCCTTTATCTGCTGGTAGATGAATTATAACGATATCAGCTGTAGTTACTTGCATACCAAAAACCTAGATTTAGACTCTAATTCAAAATGAAGTTAGTGTGGGTTAGTTTATTTTATCTCTTGGCCCCTCAAATGTCATTCCCAGATT
>NW_007516971.1:0-239 GCF_000475195.1 Diaphorina citri
CCACATAGAATAGCTCTCCTAGAAGCTAATCCTGACCAGGATTAAATGATAATCCGAGTTTAAAATTCGGCCCTAAGTGGGTAGTTTGTAACCGAATGGAGGGTAAAACCCTTGTCACTAAAAACCTTAGCAGTTATACAGTGAAGTCAGGATCCTTAAAAAAAGAGGGTTTCTTAAAAAAAAAAGTTCAACCCTTTAATGCACTGTTATTTTCACTAGACCGGTCGTTCTATTTAGAA
>NW_007516972.1:0-239 GCF_000475195.1 Diaphorina citri
CAAACGAGAGGGCAATTTACGTCTCAAATTACTGGGGAAGAAAGATTTGATGAGAAAGAAGAGGACACGGAAAGTAAGAAAGTAAGTAAGTACCTATTTCTCAATGCTCAAAATGGTTAACTCTGTTTTTTTTTCCCCCTCTTACAGAAATTTGTACCTCTTTGTTCCTGTTTTGTCCCCATGCTGGCTGGCAAGACTCAAGAGAGTTAGTTTTTTTTTTTTTTTTTTTTTTTTTTTTT
>NW_007516973.1:0-239 GCF_000475195.1 Diaphorina citri
ACTTTCCGTGTCCGCTTTGACCAATGACCGTGTCAGATACTCCTCTTCCAATATTCTGCTACTTGGATCGCCGCATAAAGCAGCAGGTCTTGTTCGTTGCAGGTAGCACCTGCGTTTGGGCAGACGAGAAGATGGGCCTCGTCTTGGATGGATCGACTGGGTAAATACCTACATCTACATAGGTAATTTATTGTGCATCAACTCTCGGTAGGTAGCATGTAATCGGCAATTTACACGCT
>NW_007516974.1:0-239 GCF_000475195.1 Diaphorina citri
ACGTATTGAAGGCTGATAAATAGAACCATTGAAGTACAAAAAGTAAAAATGACAAGAAAAAACCAAATTAGGTACAAAAAATGGCAGGAGGAAAAATTATTTAGGTACATAAAATAAGTAACAGGAGAAAAAAAAATGTAGCTACAATGACAAGTAAAAAAAAGTCCAGGCACAAAAATGGCAGGGGAAATATGCCACTTGTTAGGTAGGTGGTACTCACTAAGCTTTAATCCAGTACT
>NW_007516975.1:0-239 GCF_000475195.1 Diaphorina citri
CAATAAGACCTCCGTTTCTTGTCAGTCTCTTCCAGACAGCCCTATTGTGTACCTCATGTCCTGATAATTTTTTCTCTCCTCACCAATAGGTGAAAAGCAGACAAAATATCAAACCTCTTGGGGAAAAAATCTATCTATTGGTAGTGGCAAGGACGGTCATATTTTCGTCCATTGACCCTATTTGTCTGTTTCCTCAGGTGGTGGAGCAGGGGTACCAATTTGGGGCCAGGCGAGGTCTA
>NW_007516976.1:0-239 GCF_000475195.1 Diaphorina citri
CATCAGTGCCGAAGGGTCATTGGAGGGATCGGGCTTCCAATCGTCTAGAGAGGTTTCAAAGTCGTCCGCGAATCTGAGACAGAGACCTATGAATTGACCTGAAACAAGAAAAAAACACAAGACAATCTTGTTAATTATAAATTTTCCCATTATAAAATGGTTTCATGCAAAGTTGAATCTTACTTTACACCTTGATTCTATCTTAACCGGATTCAAAACCTTCTCTGATTTGATTTTTG
>NW_007516977.1:0-239 GCF_000475195.1 Diaphorina citri
TTAGCATGATGGGCTTTGAATCTTGAGGTTGATGGTTCGAGTCCAAGTCAAGTCATGAAATGACAAGCAGTACGTATGCTTAACACAATTAAATAAATTCCTTTATAAATTGTTTACCAAACCTCTGTACCGGCGTGAACGACCTGGGATTTTAGAGTTAAAACGCCTTATTCGAAAAAAAAACCCTCTGTAACCCCTATTTTGTTTTCTCAGAGATATCGGTACTTTTTTCGACAAGC
>NW_007516978.1:0-239 GCF_000475195.1 Diaphorina citri
TCTGCTTTGAAAGTGCTGGGTTGTGGGTTCAAATCCCACCCAGAGCAAACTTGATACTGAAGAAATAAAGTTCTAGGAGCAGCTGGCTTTCTCCTATACCTGGTTTTCTCTCTTCCATTTCAGGACTATAACACCTACATTGTGACAGTTCCCTCTATCAAAGGTGGATTCTTTTGATGATGATACCCCAAACAATGTCTTAACATTTTTTTTTTTTTTTTTTTTTTTTTTTTTTTTTA
>NW_007516979.1:0-239 GCF_000475195.1 Diaphorina citri
GGGGTTTTTTTATGTCGAAAAATGTGTGTATAATAAACGCTAGCTCCTAGATTTTCTCGGATACTGCGTGGGATGAAAAACTAGTAAAAATTATATACATTTGAAAAATAAAATGGAATAGAAATAATTACTCAAAGGACAATGATGTCCCGATTTGTAACATGAAAATTGATTGTAACTGAAAGGCTTAAAGGTAACATTGCCCCAATTAGTATTTTTTATCTATTGAAAAAAAAAAA
>NW_007516980.1:0-239 GCF_000475195.1 Diaphorina citri
TAACAAAACTGCCCACCCGTTTTAAATTTCAAAAGAATTTGTGGCAATGTACCGAGGTCGAAATATCGTTATGGGACTGACAGCCCTGTCCAATCCTAAACAGTACTTCCCAGTCCCAGTCGTAGACAGTGTTATAAATAAAAAAAGAGAACAGGTCATTGCATTGACTTATTGGTATTATCTTGCTGACAGACAGACACACACACAAAACACGCCATCCGCCCATTATGTGAAGGTGG
>NW_007516981.1:0-239 GCF_000475195.1 Diaphorina citri
GGAGGAGCACACAAATTATGAAGTGAATAAAAGGCGGGGTACAAAATTGATTTCTAATCTTTTTTGGGGTGCGGATGGATTTTGTTTATTTTTTGTGGGCACTTGATTTATTTTGGGAGGAAAGACTTGGCGGGGTCTTTTTTATGCCACGAAGTGATATATTTTGGGGGGATCTCATAACTTTTTGCAGAAACTTAGCATAATATGACGTATGAGCGTAGCGCAACAAAGTACAAAGA
>NW_007516982.1:0-239 GCF_000475195.1 Diaphorina citri
TGCTTCCAAACTTTTGGAGTCCAGCCCACAGTAATAAAGAAACCGCCACTCCCCCGTCTAAATACAGCCCTGATGTAGGTTAGATTGGTGGGGGGTGGAAATAGAGATGAAAGTCTAAAGCAAGGGGAACTGTGTTTATTTCCAGGTATCATACGAACACAATTCACCTGGGCATCAAGTTTGAGTGTGAAGTTTGCCACCGGAAGATGAGCTCTAAGGAACATCTGCGTCTTCACATG
>NW_007516983.1:0-239 GCF_000475195.1 Diaphorina citri
GGAGACAGATTTGACGAGGTGTTTGGCTTGTAATCTTAAATTACTATGTTTTTCTGTGGTTGATTCTCAAAATAAATATGTACTAAGGAGTAGGGAGTGCAGAATCCTTCGTGAAATAGAGTTCAGCTCTATATTATCTCCCCTCCTCCCCAAAGCCTCTGAGGGGAGATATTAAAATCCTATAGATACGTCCCTGAGAGGAAGGCGTATGTGTACATTCGATATTTGTATCGCCCGCC
>NW_007516984.1:0-239 GCF_000475195.1 Diaphorina citri
ATCAATAGGCTACAATAAGTTTGCTCAATGTTGTATCATGTCCCCAAACACAGGTACTTATTGATCCACCCTCGTATTTAAGGGTCTATAATTATATACCTACGTACATATGTATGTATGTATGTATGTATTTAAGCATCTATATCCCTCGCGTGCGGACCTATCAATATGTAAAACAGTTGAGGGTGCCATATGGTTTTCCAGCCCTATGTAAATAATTATGTAACATTATGTAAATA
>NW_007516985.1:0-239 GCF_000475195.1 Diaphorina citri
CACCCATAAATAATACCAATGCCATTGCTTTGTAACCAAGGAAAATAATCATAAATTAACTTGACCATCATGTGGATATTGACCATGTGGATAACGGTAAGAGAAAAGGGGGAATTGAAAATTCTCATCCAACTGAAAGGATATTGCAAAGGATACGTTGGGCGGCAAATGGTGAATGGAAAGATTCTGCTTTTCGAAATCAAAATGGAAATTTCAACATTTTGAAAATAAACAAATAT
>NW_007516986.1:0-239 GCF_000475195.1 Diaphorina citri
TTCACCGCAAATAAGTGACATCAGGTAGGTAATACATTTTGATAAAATAAATGTCTTCAAATGACAGTCTCGCTAAAGACTCTAAAAGGTACTGCTAATATTTACTGCTTTTGATGTACCTACCTCCAGACCTCCACAATCTGTAAGTAAGTACCTACAATAAAAAAAAGTAACAAATATCTTTCTCCAAAGCTCTGGAATTATGCTCGCAAATAACACAGAGCGAAGGGCAGATAAAA
>NW_007516987.1:0-239 GCF_000475195.1 Diaphorina citri
TGTATAAGATTTATTTTGTAAATAAAGTTTGATCTAATGGTTTAAGGATGGTTTAAGGAAAATAGAGAAGGAAATTCGTAAGTATTGGCATACAGTGCGGTGGCTACACTTCCTGCTTTACTTTGGATTGGTAGTGAGCTAGTGAGCAACTGTGAAGACTACTTAGTGATGGGCCGAGTGAATGATTTTACTCGAGTGGACTCGAGTTTGACTTCACTCGAGTGCACTCGATTATTATT
>NW_007516988.1:0-239 GCF_000475195.1 Diaphorina citri
TTCAGCGAGGGTGGGGGAGGAGCAAGAATACAAAAAGTGGTGTATCTTCAGAGTAAGAATAACATAGAGGGAGGGAGCGTTTGGGTCTTTTTACATATCAAGGTCGAAGGACAGTTCACGAACAGCTGACTATCCAAAATTGTTTAGTCACATGACTTTAGTCTTCTCTCATTGGTGGAAAATTATTGAAATCTTTGTTTACATTTTGCAGTCCCGGTCTGTATTTTCAATTTCCCCCG
>NW_007516989.1:0-239 GCF_000475195.1 Diaphorina citri
GCCAGTACTCCAGAAATCTCTCGACTAGGGTTCGATTCTCGAATTCAACATTGTCTACGTGACGATACACCTGGAGTTGAACACAATAGGTAGAATAGACTTTTATAATATGTACTTTATCAAAAATATATACAGGGGGAGTTCATTTATACTGCCGTGACACTGGAGTTCATTTATTTTGATTGTTTTAAATACATATTTATCTACGGCATACAGGGGAAGAAGGGGATTCTAAATCA
>NW_007516990.1:0-239 GCF_000475195.1 Diaphorina citri
GAATAGAACATACCCTGTTTTTACTGTCAGCATAGGAGTGTAAAGTCCTTTTACTCTCGCAGTCTATATACATATATATAATTATATAATACTCGCATAATAATAATAGCAAGTTTTGCCACAAGCCTCAGTTTTCAGTTTACCTATTGAAGTAAACAAACAATACAGCAAAACGGTACAATCTTGAATTCAGTTCGGAAAAGAGGTACAGTATATAAAAATAAAGACCCCATTATTAA
>NW_007516991.1:0-239 GCF_000475195.1 Diaphorina citri
ACCTGATTTTTTTAATTAATTTTTTTGAGGGGGGCTTCACGTCTCTTTAACTTCAGAGATTCTTCGAGACGGGGGTTTGTCCATTAATCACAAATGTTGGTGAAAGAGAATTTTTTTTTCAAATGGATAATTGCCCAGCCCACAACTCAAGATTAGTCAAAGAATTTTTACAAGCAGCATTTCCAGGAAGGGTGATAGCTCACAATGGTGATATTCATTGGCCAGCAAGATCGCCCGAT
>NW_007516992.1:0-239 GCF_000475195.1 Diaphorina citri
TCAGTAAATAAGATATACCGGTATTTTTTTTAATCGATTTATCTCTGGATCTAGAAGTCGTAGAAGAAAAAGAAAATTTCCCCAATAGATCAGTTGCGCTTACTTGGGTGGTGTTTCAAAGTCATAGAGCAGGAAAAATGAGGATCAACAGAATTTTTCTCTTTCTTCTACGACTTCTAGATCCCGAGATAAATCGATTAAAAAAATGCCGGTAAATCGTGAATTTTGACGTCACGGCA
>NW_007516993.1:0-239 GCF_000475195.1 Diaphorina citri
ACGACCCAACGGTGGTGTGTTCGCGAACCCTATTCCCTTGAGTCGGAAGCCTTCGGGTGATGTCGAGGATGAACGAACTGACCTCGTGTGGAGTCGAGAGAAAACGAGACTCGTCAAGCGAACCTTGCTCACCATGGGCGTGTCCCCGAGGTGGAACGATGCGGAACTTATACAGGATGATGAGAAGAAACTCGAACAGAAGGAGATGGCTAAGAAGCCCACTGTGACAGAGCCTGCTG
>NW_007516994.1:0-239 GCF_000475195.1 Diaphorina citri
GAAAGTTAGAAATTAGAAGGTAATAAAGGGCTCTCACCTCAAAGGTTCCGAGTCCTGGCCATCGCGTGGTTTACTCTTGGGTTTATTAGCCCGGGGACATCCAGATAGAGACCGGTGCGAGGAGTAGTTACCAGTAACGTGCCCGGAGCCATCGCATCCTGGGGTTGGACACTTGAGTTCCTGCGAGTGAGTGCTTAGACTGCGATCACCGCGAGAACTGAAAGCAAAATGGAATTTAT
>NW_007516995.1:0-239 GCF_000475195.1 Diaphorina citri
TCTTACGTTTGTGATATTGTAAACCGCTGTTACATTTGTATAATAACCTAAAAAAAGTGCTTATTAAAATTTTCAGTAAAAATGTTTTTGTGTACCTACACTTAAAGCTTGGAACATAACCATTTTCGATACTGGAATCAATGACACTAGATTGAAATAACAATCTTATATTATAAGACCGAGATCCATTCACTCATTCACATTTCACAGTTCACATTTCACATTTCATAGTTCACACA
>NW_007516996.1:0-239 GCF_000475195.1 Diaphorina citri
AACTACTTGATTATGCAATGTGCAACACACAATAATTAGTGGAGATGTCTGTTTTCCAAGCCTCAACTTTCTCCTTACATAAAGCCAGCCTAGGTAGTCAGGTTGGATGACATAGTGTCTGCCTTGTAAGCGCTAAACTGACTTCCGCCGGGCGGATTTTATATAACTTGGTTTCGTTCTCGGAACGGCTGGCTTTCTCCTATCCTGTCCTCTTGATAATACCTCCGTTGTTAGAGTTA
>NW_007516997.1:0-239 GCF_000475195.1 Diaphorina citri
AGAGAGAGAGAGAGAATAAATAGGAAGGTAAAAAAAGATGAAGTGAAAAATAAAAAAAATAATCATTTATCGTTTTTCAACTCGTAAATTTCTGCTCCATTTCGAAAACACTTAGATTTTCCTAAACTGGGGAGATTTTTTATTATTTTATCTGATCTGATTTATCGAAATTCTCTGTCGTGTTCTTCCAGTTAAAGTTTTGTTAGAAATTTTCATTCCTTCCTGTATACATTTTTTTT
>NW_007516998.1:0-239 GCF_000475195.1 Diaphorina citri
AGTACATTAATAGATATAAGTAGTAGACATTGTTAAGTTTGAATGAGCTTTAGAATTAGAGTAAGATTAGTTCCCACTATCCCATCTAATTTACGAGGACCACGTAGGTACAAGAACACTAGGTGGTGGATAAAAAGGACACCGAATTAGCTCAGATATTGTTTCTGGGCGTCCAAGGGTGTTTTAAATCCCTCAACCCTTCCAACACCTTGAGATAGGCATCATGCCCATTTTCCTTT
>NW_007516999.1:0-238 GCF_000475195.1 Diaphorina citri
GCAATCTCCTACATAAACACGGGCAGTATAGTACGAGAACACATCCACTTGATACCATTGTGCTCATCCAGGAACAATAACAGTGTATGAATCCTCCTGCCTTTATGAAATAATACACTGGCTGAGTGATTTTCTATATGTAATTGCATGCATAGAATTATTATTCTCCCCAGAGTAAAGGAGAGCGGAGGAAAGGCGTCTATGGAAATGCATCCCTAATGAATGGGGATCCTTTAGA
>NW_007517000.1:0-238 GCF_000475195.1 Diaphorina citri
ATGTAAACATCGTCGTATTACTCCTTACTGGCCACAAGCAAATGGTTGTGTAGAACGTTTTGTGCGAAACTTGAAAAATTTCATTCAGAGCTGTAAAGTTGATGAAATAAATTGGAGAGATGAATTAAATGAATTTCTTTTTATGTATCGCACAACCCCTCATTGCACTACGCAGTTCTCTCCGGCTGACCTGTTACTTAATTATTCTCCTAGAACACTGATACCGGGCTATGATGAA
>NW_007517001.1:0-238 GCF_000475195.1 Diaphorina citri
TGTGTTCTTGTGTTTCTTTCTTTAGTTTCTAAACATTATGTTAATTTCTACTTAGACCTGGAGTGCTAATGCTATGTGTATCATTGGTTGGTTTGTTTGTTTGTTTGTTTGTAGCTTTGGCGTTGTCTATAGTGAGTTTTGCTAAGTCCCTAGGTATGTACTTGATATGTATGTCTGTATAGCATTATCTGTGAGTTCTGTACTTTTGTATAGCATCCATTTCATTTTCCAGTAACTG
>NW_007517002.1:0-238 GCF_000475195.1 Diaphorina citri
CCAAAAAGCGGTAAAGTATTTCAGGTAACTAGGGAAGGTAGTGAGGCTAAATATTTTTCATTAGCATTACAATTTACACTATACGAGTCAAGTTCTAATTGAAACCGAACTTTGCTTTCGGATCTGCAGACAAACCATTGTACAGAACAACCAATACCTACTTAGATATCTATAGCAGAAGCGAATAAAAAAAAATATACATATAAATAAATTTTATAGAATCTTGTGTTTATCTCTT
>NW_007517003.1:0-238 GCF_000475195.1 Diaphorina citri
GCTACTTGTTCGATTCTTGGGGGAAAAAATAAAAAAAAATAATACCTAAATAAATTTGGTAGAGGGAATTTTTTTTTCAAGGGTTTGATGGAGGGATCTGTAACTGCTAAGGTCTTATCGTTCCGAAATCGAAGAATAGAATAGAATAGAATATACCTTGTTTATCCTACCAGCATAGGACTGAAAAGTCCCTTTACTCTCGCAGTCTAAACAAGGTCTTATATATTTGATTGGTAAT
>NW_007517004.1:0-238 GCF_000475195.1 Diaphorina citri
TACCTACCTCAGTTGATAGCATCAAATTTATATTCCACACACGAAACTGTTAACAGCTCTCCAAGTTTCCACTATAATTTGAACATTAATATAAAATTTTATAGGTTACTATGATGGTATGATGAGTACCTACCTATCTACCTATCAAAAATTCCTCAACAGCCTCAACACTAAGTGCAAAATGGAACAAGTGCGTCAGCCAGTTATCAGGGTGGATAAAAACCAAGGTTCAAATAGC
>NW_007517005.1:0-238 GCF_000475195.1 Diaphorina citri
CATTTGCTTTATTCAATAAGTCGATTAAAAATTGATTTTAATTAATGAAGAGTTATGACCGGGGGGAAATAACTCTTTCACTTTTTCGTCAGCCTCTCAATCAGACCTACCGTGGGTTTCACCAACTTACTTTTTAGCCCTAACAGCCCTGTTAAGCCTATAGCCCTAACAGCCCTGTTAAGCCTATAGCCCTAACAGCCCTGTTAAGCCTAATTAAATGACATTTTTGGTTTGCCAA
>NW_007517006.1:0-238 GCF_000475195.1 Diaphorina citri
TTTCTTTCTACATCTATGAATTTTCCTCTAGGTGATTCTGATTTGAAAATAAATGGTTAAAGTTAAAATGGGATAGCAGACATGAAAAAGGGTAAGTAGAAGTACAAAAATACCCCATATTAGAAAAAATCCCACACAGTAAAAATTCCCACTTGGCGGTTATCTTTTCTATCTCATCGGAGGTGCATTCACTTCTGAATTGGTTGCTAGTTTCATCAACGTTTACGGAAAAGAAAAA
>NW_007517007.1:0-238 GCF_000475195.1 Diaphorina citri
ATGCAGTCGGATTAAAAAGGAATTTTAATTGTGTTAAGCATAAATGCTCGTCACAAATGTCGTTCCCTGCTTAATGCACTGCGCTAAATTTCATGACTTGGACCCGAACCACCAACCTCCAGATCCGAAGGCCACTGCGCTAACCACTACACCATTGAGATCGGATTAAATAATATATGGTTAAGGATTCGGATTAATATGCCTCTCACACTTCGAGAGTTAATTCTATTGGATTAAG
>NW_007517008.1:0-238 GCF_000475195.1 Diaphorina citri
AATCCCTTTACTCCAGCAGTGGTCTATTTTTTGTCATAGGGTAGGGCCGGCCCAAAACCAGCATTCCATGTAACTGCTAAGGTCTTATCGTCCCGAAGTCGAAGAGAGAAGAAAGACGGGATCGGAGAAAGCCAGCCGTTCCGAGAACGAACATTATCCGCGGCCTAGCGCTTACAAGCGCTTTTTTTGAATTTAAGCAAGGTTTTAATTTATAAAAAAATACACCTATTTTGTACCA
>NW_007517009.1:0-238 GCF_000475195.1 Diaphorina citri
TACTCAGCTGCTGTTACATATATTGAATCTGAAAACATGAAGTTGATTGAAAGAACAAACAATGACAACAGTGCACGTCCGCGCTGTAAAGATCCACCATGGAGGAAAAGATTGGAACGAAACATCAAGTGCCTTCGATCTGATCATGACATCATTGCCGAATACTTGAAACCTACTCAGTCCACTAGAGTTGAAAGGATCATGAAGATAATTTGCAGAAAGGCAAATCTAAACATGG
>NW_007517010.1:0-238 GCF_000475195.1 Diaphorina citri
AATCACGATTCTAACCACCGTAATAAATACATTGAAAATTAGGTAGATCTTGTTTAACTGTCATCAGAACCCACAAGTGTTCCACCTATGTATGTAAGAACAAAATATTATGTAGTAGAACAATTCTCACATAAAATGATTTCAATGGAGCTAGACACAGATCAAGCGCGCCGGGAGGCGCGCGAACGTCAAGAGTTCGCAGCACCGCCCGGCCTATATTAACGCGAAACAGAATTTC
>NW_007517011.1:0-238 GCF_000475195.1 Diaphorina citri
GTTCATTCCCAGTCGAGGTATGGAATTTTATCCTCATCTTTTGTTGAATAATTTGGTTCACAGTAGAACTAGGTAGTAGTCTATTGCTGGAAAAAGAACCTATTTAGTCCAATTGCAGAATAAATAAGCACTACATACTTACCTATATTGCTCTGTCCCTGGTTCTTTTCCTAGTCTGGTTACTCTTCAACCACGTGCAAGACGGGCTAAAAACCTTGACCCATTAAAACCGTTCTGC
>NW_007517012.1:0-238 GCF_000475195.1 Diaphorina citri
AAGAAGAGAGCAAAGAGCATCTTAGAGCTTTTTGCTCTCAGCTCCATGTAGTTTGAACTCGTCGCTTTTCTCAACGTAGGTACTCAATGCTCCATCCGCTGTGCTCTCTGCTGTACCTACATTTGCCTTGCCTTAATTCACGCATCAGGACTGAGAGTGATGTAATTGTCTTCAAAACGGAGAATTTTCTTGAGGGAAACTTTTGGAAACGGTACCAATTCCGATGACACGCCATTTG
>NW_007517013.1:0-238 GCF_000475195.1 Diaphorina citri
TCTGGTACTCCAGACATTATTATGAGCGTCTGGGCGATATCACTTGATTTCCTCGGAATAATTTACAACTGATAAGAAATGAATTGGTCCCTTGTGATTTTATGAGTATCAGGAGATGGGAAGTGCATGAAGTTTTGTGAGAAAGTCTTTCATTCTTACTGAATATGTTGTGACTGTGAGGCTAGGTTTATTACGTTTGAGTAACTGTCAAAATACAGCCAAAAAACACAGTTTTATC
>NW_007517014.1:0-238 GCF_000475195.1 Diaphorina citri
AAAGTTTTACGAACAGGAAAGCCAAGAAAAATAAGAGAGAAAATGATTCGGATAGAGAGAGAGAAAATGAGAAAAAAAACTATCAGGAATAGAAAGAGAGAGATAAAGAGTAAGCAAGAGATTGATACGTTAATAAAGAGAGAGAGAAAAGAATGGAGAGGGAGAAACAAAGGAGCAAGAGAGAGAGAGAGAGAGAAACAAGAGATTCGGTCAGGAAATAGGAGAGACAGAGAGAGAG
>NW_007517015.1:0-238 GCF_000475195.1 Diaphorina citri
ATGTCCTGCCTATATTCTCAAACAGCAACATGAATTATACACATCTCAAAGTGATGCATCAATGTTATTCGAACTTACACTCTCTCGCTTACGAGGAGGCGACCATTGTTAAAAGCAAACCGTCCAAAATTGACACATCCACTAATTCTTCTACATACTTTGTCAATAGGTACCCTAGTGTTTTAATGTAAAATTGACACATCCACCAATTCCTATACATACTTCTATGTCAATAGGT
>NW_007517016.1:0-238 GCF_000475195.1 Diaphorina citri
GATATACGATATATCATGGGACAGAGAACAATTCCGAATATTTGGGAGGGAAATAAAATAGTTTGCATAGTTCCCATTCATACAGGGTGACTCAGATGATAGTGGAAACCGCAAATATGTATTAGCATCCCGATACAGGTGAGAAGATAATAATAGTGCTTAGTGCTTATTTATACTGCTCGCATCTCGCATAGGACTGAAAAGTCCCTTTACTCCAGCAGTAGGCTACTACTATTAT
>NW_007517017.1:0-238 GCF_000475195.1 Diaphorina citri
TGTCCCGTACGGGACATTTTGAAAAGTGCCCAAAATACGGGACGTCCCGGGAAATACGGGACGTCTGGCAACCCTAAGGGATACCCTCATAAAAAGCAGTTGAAGCACCAAAAGAGACGTTGAAAGGGAGAGATAAGATACGGGTAGAAGGGAGATAAAGAAGGAGAGAAAGGGAGGAAAAGGGGAGGAGACGTTAATGAAACGTTAATTGTCAAAAAAGGGGGAGGGGGGAGAAAGA
>NW_007517018.1:0-238 GCF_000475195.1 Diaphorina citri
TCTCAACCATGTCTAACCTGTTGTAAATTATCTATTCGCTGCGGTCTCGTTCTCGCCCTCTCTCTCATTCAATCAGTTTACGCCAAACCAACACCATGGATACTCCCGTTAACGCTGCTACCAATCCCACGGAATTCAAGACCAGGGTCAACAGGACCCATAAGAGCAACGTTAGAAGGCGCCGCGTCTTGTCCCGGGTGAGTGTCTCCTCTCTTATTTTTTACCACTCATAACCTTT
>NW_007517019.1:0-238 GCF_000475195.1 Diaphorina citri
GAACACTAGTTAGTAGTTATAGCTCATAGCTAGGGTCATACAAGTCGGGCTCGAATTTCGGTCAGTCAGCCTTTATAAGCTCTTTTTATTTAAAAAATACACTTTTTACCTTTTCTACTTTTTTTGCCACCTATTTCGAGTTGTTTATTTGGTCAGAGTGCCCTACCCCATTCTTCTCTGTCCGCAAAGGTAATGCTTTTGTGTGTTGGACACAAAGGTTTGCATTTTTTACCTCAAT
>NW_007517020.1:0-238 GCF_000475195.1 Diaphorina citri
CCGGATTCTATCCAGATAGAAAGTAGAAAGCTATCTCGTTGAGAACAATAGAGGAAGAAAAAGTACCCAATAGATACCCAAGGAGTCGCCACTGATAACAGGATAGCTTGGAGAGAGGAGAAATGTTCATTCATTCCCCTACATTACGTACAACTTCCCCACTTCCCCTTCAACGCTGAGCTCAACTCAAAACGCAAAACACCATTCACGTATTCGTACTGTTCTCAAATCTCAATAT
>NW_007517021.1:0-238 GCF_000475195.1 Diaphorina citri
AGAATTTGAAAGTTCACAATCTTTTTCGTTCCGCCGCAAAAATTATCAGATTTCAGGGTAATGATAGGGTAGGAAGACGAAAGAGTGGCCGGGGGGCAGAGAAATAATAGGGTAGTTCACGTTACACTATGTAGGTAGCTGGAAATGTAGGACTGGAAACCTTAGCTGGAAATGTAGGACAGTAATCGATTCGTTGAGAAATGAGGAATGAGGTTTTTTTTCTGACGAATTTGAAGAA
>NW_007517022.1:0-238 GCF_000475195.1 Diaphorina citri
TCACGAGGCTGAGTACACCTTGAACTTCAAGCACAGAGCCGAGAAAACTTCGACCCTGCCGGGAATCGAACCCGGGTCTCCCGCGTGCAAAGCGAGTGCAGTGACCACTATGCCATGCAAGCTCACGATTTATACTTATGAAGGTTTTACTTATGAAATGGGTAACTACAAAACTTATTACCTTTATATGATACAATGGATACACGTTCCGGTTTTGATATTATCCGACTCGAGTTTC
>NW_007517023.1:0-238 GCF_000475195.1 Diaphorina citri
GTTTAATCTACAGACTTCGATCTAACTCTTTGTTCAACAGCTCTTGTAGCGGTCGTTCCTCTTTCCTGATATCAAGTGTATCACACCTATTCCAAGCTTTTTCCATAACATCTCCAATGTGTCCAACCAATATATTGAAAACACTTCAGGCCAAAGCACTACGTAACAGAAACACACGTAACACATTACTAGAAGAAATTAAACCTGAAACATTGGAATCCTCCGTAGCATATCAAGG
>NW_007517024.1:0-238 GCF_000475195.1 Diaphorina citri
CTATTTCTATCCTTCTTCCTCCTTATCCTTTTATTTCTACCCTCTCCTTTTGGCCTTATCCTTCTGTTTCTACCCCTTCTCCCACCTATTCTTTCTATTCTTACCCGTCCAACGTCCTAACCTTCATTTCTGACTTCTCTCTCTAGCTTTATATCCTTCTGTCTCTTATGCTCTACTACAGTTGGACCTGCCTAAGTGGTTGAACCATATAAATGGGAAACCTGCATGCTTTAACACG
>NW_007517025.1:0-238 GCF_000475195.1 Diaphorina citri
ACAGGTCTAGTCTGTACAATTAGGCCCCTCCCCTATTTCTATTTATGAATATTGTAAACTTATTGAATTCTCAGTTTTCACCTAATTTGAGTTGGTAAAAAATAGAGTTAGAGACACTTTATTTAGCAATGTTTTGAATTTTGGACAGTCACAAAACTGCGAAGGAGGTCTCAGCTTCACCGAAGGAGCTCTCAGTCTCATCAAAGGAGCTGATATTTACACCACCACCTGGAACCAC
>NW_007517026.1:0-238 GCF_000475195.1 Diaphorina citri
TATACCTGTCAGGTTTTACCTGATAGTGAGTGGCTGGCCTAAGACCAGTCTACGATTTGTATGTACTTCTTTTTTAAAGAGGTTTGATAGGGGGAACAGTAACCATTGAGGTCTTATCGTCCCGAAATCGAAGAGAGAAGGAAGACAGGATAGGAGAAAACCAGCCGTTCCGAGAACAAACCCTATCTCGTTTAGGATAAAATCCGTGCCGGGCGGAAATCGAACCCGCAAGGGGCGT
>NW_007517027.1:0-238 GCF_000475195.1 Diaphorina citri
CTTTTCTCCCCCTGTATGTATCACTCTCTATTATCTCCAGTTCTCCATTGAATTTCTCACAATTAGCGGTTCTTCATGTTTTTGTCAATGGAAATACCTACTTATATTTATTTTTATCAATGGAAATGAAATGTAATGAGCAATTGTATGTGAATTGTGATTGACGTCATATGTGAAGTTATGATGTGTGAAATTTCTGCACCAAGTGGGCTGAAAATATTGTTGGCACATTGAACTC
>NW_007517028.1:0-238 GCF_000475195.1 Diaphorina citri
CGCTCTTCCGATCTTGGAGAATGAATTAAAATACTAAAATAAAATACATATTTCTAGACATGGTCTTCACTTGACTGGATAAAAAGAAAATGGGTCTTTACTTGACTAAATAAACAAATTCATTGGTGGAAAAGAGTCAACATGTTTCAACATCTCATGATGCCATCCTCAGGACTAAATTGAATTATAAATTATAATACTTTGTCTTCACTTGACTAGGGTAAGAATTCCAATTCAT
>NW_007517029.1:0-238 GCF_000475195.1 Diaphorina citri
CAGATCTCAATTGTTCTCACGAGCCTGACTTTCAAGCACAGAGCCGAAAAAACTTGGACCCTGCCGGAAATTGAACCCAGGACCTCTCGGTCACAGAGCAGAGGTCTCTCGGTCACAGAGCAGAGGTGGACAGTTAAAATTAAAATCAAAAATCAAATCAAATCATGGTATCTCTGTGGTAAAGCAGAGAGCTTTCTCACAACTTTGTGGGTATCACAGTATTACAAGTCTTTCATTT
>NW_007517030.1:0-238 GCF_000475195.1 Diaphorina citri
ATCCGTCGTAACCTGCCTAACCCGATGGGTATCGCTGTGCACAAGAGCGACGTTTACTGGGTAGACCGTAACCTACGTACCGTGTACAAAGCGTCCAAACTGGCGTCCACCAATATTACCCTGCCCACTCCGATCCGCACGGGACTGAGCGGGTTAAGAGACATCGCTATATTCGACATTGTTAATCAGCCGCCCGATGAGAATAACCCGTGCTTCCGAACCGGTGAGTCAAAGGGTT
>NW_007517031.1:0-238 GCF_000475195.1 Diaphorina citri
AACAAAGTACGAGTCAAAGAGAGCGATTTATTGATTGGATTAGATTGGTTTTTTCTCTTCTCCTTCTTTTTCTTCTTCTTCTTCTTCTTCTTCTTCTTCATACTTCTCCTCTCCAAAGCCCCAACATAAATTATTTTTATTTATTTTAATCATTTTCTAGTACAAATTTAGCGAAGGCCATTTTTCCAACCCCAGCATGGAAATGTTGAAACTTGAAACCTAAAGACATAACTATTAA
>NW_007517032.1:0-238 GCF_000475195.1 Diaphorina citri
GTGTCCAGGGAGGTGGAGGTGGATGTGTAAGAGTGTGAATTTTCTTGAAGAGAGGAAATTTTTCTTCTAAGAATACGTTGATGGTGTTGATTTTCTTATTTTTATAGTTTTGCACGTATTTGGGAAACATGAGAAGCTTATAACAGGGATGTTGAGGCACACTGGTAACTTTGGCTGCATAGTTGAAAGTGAGGATTTTTCTTCTTATTTCCAGTGGCGGCTCATTTGTTTCAAGATG
>NW_007517033.1:0-238 GCF_000475195.1 Diaphorina citri
TGTTGATGAATTGCTTTTCAAACCGAATGCCTAAATTCCTTTTTCGTCCGCCTTTATCAATTTTATTCCATTTATGGTATTGGCAAAATACTTCGCTTGTTGTATGAGTTCAGTTGTAGGTATGGTACGCTGTCAGCATTCTGTTTAAGGGTGACTTTGTTTCTTTGCTAGCGTGGGCTTTTTTGGACCATATCAATGATTATTGGGTCAACAGATCATTTTCCCCGCCTCCTTATTC
>NW_007517034.1:0-238 GCF_000475195.1 Diaphorina citri
ATTCACTGGGGAAACCAAGGATCTGGTTGATCCTTATGTACAAGTGTCCTTTGCTGGCTTAACGGTGAGCTTAAACTTTTCAACCTAATTATAGGTAGACACGAATACCTACATATGTACATAATGTAAAGTTGTTTTATAATGGGAAACGACGATTCAAATAGGGACAAACTCAAATAGAATCTACCTATAAATTTACTATCTACCTACTAACTTTTCTTCTTATTTCTTCTTCTTC
>NW_007517035.1:0-238 GCF_000475195.1 Diaphorina citri
AAATAAATCCCTGGATACAGGTCTGGCCTGGCTTAAGCAAAAATGCAACTCAGTCTCCTGGATAAATGACAAAGAAAAAGTGCTCAACTTCCAGTGAAGT
Organism: Diaphorina citri; assembly: GCF_000475195.1. Taxonomy (NCBI): domain Eukaryota; kingdom Metazoa; phylum Arthropoda; class Insecta; order Hemiptera; family Psyllidae; genus Diaphorina; species Diaphorina citri. The sequence goes on from NW_007517035.1 coordinate 101, forward strand.
TTTGAAACAAAAAGATTTTTCCCAAGGTTTTGATACATTACGTAGAGGTAGATACTTACCTTGACACAAATGTTTCTGGTTCAAGAGAACATCGAAACATTTGCTAACCATTCTTTTCCTCACAGAGTTGGACAATTC
>NW_007517036.1:0-238 GCF_000475195.1 Diaphorina citri
CACCCCCTTTACATCACTGTTTGGACCCTCGGGCCCCCCTCCCTCGACACTGGATACGGCCCTGGTACCTCCTACGTCTATGCATAGTGTACAGGAACCTATGTATAGTCTGTCTCAAGTCTAGTCAACTGTGCTCAATTGCTCCTTCTTTTTATCTTTCCCTTTCTCTCTCTCTCTGTCTCTCTCTCTCTTTCGTCTTTTGTCTCTCTCTCTCTCCTGCGCTCTCTTTTTCCCTTTC
>NW_007517037.1:0-238 GCF_000475195.1 Diaphorina citri
CTACAATCCCAGCTCCCTCCCTACAATCCAAACTTCTTTCCTACAATCCCAACTCCCTCCCTACAATCCAAACTTCTTCCTACAATCCCAACACTTCCTCTTCGAAAACTACCCCGACACCTGGGGAGGGAGAGGCGAGTGTTTCCTCTTTAGCCGTCTTTTATCCCCGGGGCTATTAATTCACACCGTCTTAACCCTGCACCTCGTCCCCACACACCCCACCCCGCACTGTAAACCG
>NW_007517038.1:0-238 GCF_000475195.1 Diaphorina citri
TTAGCTGTACCGTAGATTTTTACGCCGAAACCCATTCCAATTGTTGGAAGGATGAGTTTGGCGATTTTAAATAGCATTTTTCAATACCTACGCAATCTACAACAGAATCGGATATAGCTTCTGCAAAAACACTTCTTTTTCTTGGCTTTGTGTTCTTTTTGTTCCTTTTCAAATACGGAAGTTGGACCTTTTACACTTGAGGTTATTGGATGTTCAAATCAAATCGATAGTCGAAGTT
>NW_007517039.1:0-238 GCF_000475195.1 Diaphorina citri
GATTCTTTTTTAACAAAATTGTTGCTTTTACTTATTTATTTGCATCAATAAACGAGCTTGACCCTGTACCACCAATTATAACAATATTCCTAACTAGGACCCACAAAAAAGTCGCCTATTCATAAAACCCTGTAGGGACAATATCCTGTGCACTTATAAGTAAGTAGGTAAGATTATCACTAGAGCTATAACACTCCTGCATACACATCTACACAAACGCAACTGCCCTCATTTCCTG
>NW_007517040.1:0-238 GCF_000475195.1 Diaphorina citri
TTCCCGTTTAGGGGCGGATTCCGGGATTAGCCTAGGAAAAACATGTCTTATGTTGAGGGTTTTGATTTGAAAGTCTATATGATCTATCCATGCACTTATGCACAGTTGCACATTCTTATTTTGTTAGTTTTTTTCCCGACAAAAAGAAAACTTTCCACAAGTGTAGCAGAAAAAAATAAATACCTTCGGGCAGACAAATGAAAAAGAAAAACAAAACTGTTGATTCGAGAGAAAAAAA
>NW_007517042.1:0-238 GCF_000475195.1 Diaphorina citri
CATCAATGCACGCCAGTAGTAATGGCGTTAAAATTGCAAATAAATAAATAAAAAATCAACCTAGGTATGGGTACCCGGTACTCATTATGATGGTGACGGGGGTTCGTGAGATAAAATCCGTCTACCCAAGGGATATATCTACGGACGATTTTTTCCCCCATTTGAAACGATACTAACCAGTGTTGGACACACAAATAGTGGCTATTCCGGAGCTAACATTGTCTTCAGCCCGATGAAC
>NW_007517043.1:0-238 GCF_000475195.1 Diaphorina citri
TATAGAAAGTCTTGTTTATATTTGTAAAAAAAGGTAAGTACAGGTGGTTCACTGAAAGTGGTGCAAAAACAGGTCAAAAAATGGCAGTTTCACTACACTTTCCGTGTCCGGAAACAAACTTGAACATCAGATCTTGAATTTCCAGAAATTGGCAACATGGATGGCTTTTGGGTTTGCTTGCATGAGGTCTTCTTGTGTGCAAGGTTCATCCAGTTCTAGTTGACTGCAGTTTAAGAGG
>NW_007517044.1:0-238 GCF_000475195.1 Diaphorina citri
CAACAATGTTCAGCCTATTTCTCAGCTTCGTTTTCAAGTTGCCAAAATGGAAGTTTTTACAATAATTATTTTTTCACTCTCAACACTCAACTTCTGTGATTAGAAAGATAAAAACTAAACCGCATTACCGCATTACCGCACGCGTCAGGAGCAGAGCTGTATGAAACCAGGATCTCGGGATTGCTCGGCAAAACTCGGACGCACGTGCAATATTTTTCTCTCTCTCCTCTTCGGATTT
>NW_007517045.1:0-238 GCF_000475195.1 Diaphorina citri
TTTGTCCCCCTGGATATACCGGCCCTGAATGTGATCAGCTTACAGTAGACAAGGTAAGTCAGCAGGGAAGGAATCTCTACAACAGCTGCTTTGTTAAGGCCTTTTTATACACAAAAAGCCCACTCCGAGGCTTAGGTGTAGGGACAAACCTAAAGTATGTGTTAAGCTCCTACGAATCTTTTTAAGACTTGCCTCGGTGGCGTAGTGGTCAAGGCGCTTGCCTGGTTAACAGGAGGGC
>NW_007517046.1:0-238 GCF_000475195.1 Diaphorina citri
GGAGAGGGGACGATAGCTAACAAGCTGCATACTGTTGGTCTCACGAGACTGGGGACCACAGACCACTAGTCTGAGGGTGAGGCAACATTAAGAATCTCGAGTCAAGATATGGATAGAACCATATACCTAAGAACTTACTAAAGAATATAATAAAACTAGGTGCAACAGTCAAAACTTGAAATTTTGTGTCCCAAGCCTTCTCAACTTTTCAATGTCGTAGGTACTCGCTGAAGGCAAA
>NW_007517047.1:0-238 GCF_000475195.1 Diaphorina citri
GGAGAAGAAAAATATGGCCTCGTTTCTTCCTCTCTCCTTCGAGGAATGAGAAGGAAGAAGAGATAAATAAATGGGAGATAGGGGGAAAGAAGAAGAGAAACAGGAAGAGAGGAGAAAAAGAAAGGAGGAAGAGAAAGATGGGAAGGAATATGAAAAGAAATAGGGAGGAGAATGAGAAGATGGAAAAGAAGCAGAAAAGAAAGAAGGGAGGGGGAAAAAGAGAGAAAATAAAGAGAAG
>NW_007517048.1:0-238 GCF_000475195.1 Diaphorina citri
CGACCCAGGCTCAAGTTATTACATAAATATTATATTTCCAATCCTAATAGGAGCCTTGTTGTTTCTTGTGTCGGTCGTTTTTATCTTCAAATAAATATTTTGTTCTTTTTTTTTTTCCTTCATGGAGGCTACTTTATGTTTTTGCAAATACATGGTTTGTGTGTTTACCTTCTGTTCAGCGAGGACCTGAGCTTGGTGCTCATTAGTCTGCTACGTGATTCAGAGGGACCAGCAGCAG
>NW_007517049.1:0-238 GCF_000475195.1 Diaphorina citri
AAAGCTCCAGATTTGCCCACTGAGGCATTCACACCAGAGAGTATCAGTATCTTCGTTTTGTGCCGCGTCATTAGGTATGAACTAAGGAAAATGGTCTTCGGTTGGTCATTTATATTGTTGGCTCTCACCCTATACCCATAACATCTGATGTACCATTAAAGTGTGTCCAAACGTAATCGATCGACGAAATAAAACTATGTTATCGAGGCAGTGTGGACGGTTCAGTCGACATGGATCG
>NW_007517050.1:0-238 GCF_000475195.1 Diaphorina citri
TGCCTGGGGAACAAAACAGTGAATAGGTACTTACATATTTTAATAAAAGTAAATGCTAGCATACAAAATTTCATCGGTCCACGAAATTTCATGTTTTGTATACCACGTGCATGATACATACGTACAGACCACGGGCAAAAAATCACAGTCATGATCTTGGTGCCTTTCGATGTTATAAATAGATCTGGGGATTAGATCTTTCCTTTACCCTCACGTACCTATATAAACCGTGAATTGT
>NW_007517051.1:0-238 GCF_000475195.1 Diaphorina citri
CTATTTAATTCTATTCTATTTATATTCTATTCTATTCTCTTATTTTCAGCCGTACAAAATGAGCGTCAGCCCCGGAACACAGCTACGATAAGACCAGAGAGTTTGGTAGACATGGGACATGAGAGAGCATTGCGCGAGGCTGCGGTAGCTGTGGGTGTTTTTGGGTGAGTAATAAAACGATAAGTAGTCCTAACAGTGCAATATCAATATAGGGGTGGTGTTCTCGTGTTGACCCAGC
>NW_007517052.1:0-238 GCF_000475195.1 Diaphorina citri
TATCTTTCCCTCCTTATCAACCTATGTACATATACACTTTTCCCTTCAGACTGTCCTCAAATAGGTAGTACAAAGAAAAAAGAAATTACAAAATAATTTTATGGACCATCAATGAGCCCTAGATCCGGGCAAAATTTCTATGAAATAGTGCTCATAGTAGGTAGGTAATAGAAAGTAAATTAAATACAATAAATAGGTAGCTAGTAATAAATTATAGATCAACAAACAATATTCAATT
>NW_007517053.1:0-238 GCF_000475195.1 Diaphorina citri
GTCAGGCAGATTTTTTTTTTTTTTTTTGAAAAAAAAAAGAGGTTTGATAAACGGAACTGTAACTACTGAATGAGGCTCTCATTGTTCTGAAATCAAAGAGAGAAGGAATACAGGAGAGGAGAAAGCCAGTCTTTCCAAGAACGAAACTTATAAAAGTTCAGGATAAAATCCTCTTCAGGCGGGAATCGTGGAACACTCATCTTTAAAAAAAAAAAAAAAAAAAAAAAAAAAAAAAAAA
>NW_007517054.1:0-238 GCF_000475195.1 Diaphorina citri
AATCAAAAGTGTTAAGTCTCACCTGTATAAAATTATTGGCAATCAAATATTATCATATGAGGAACTGACCACAGTTCTCACTCAAATCGAATGTTTGTTAAATTCCAGGCCTTTATGTCAGCTGAGCACTGACGATTCTTCCGAACCTGTTGCTTTAACTCCCTCTCATTTTCTCACCTATCAACCTTTAGCTCACTTACCTTCACGTGACGTTCTTTCAGAACCTGCCAACAGATTA
>NW_007517055.1:0-238 GCF_000475195.1 Diaphorina citri
TTATTATTATTATTATTATTATTGCAGAATAACAAGGAATGTACTTTTTTCTATCGTCTCTATGAATATGGAGGGGAAATACCCCTTAGATCCATAAAGCATTTCGATTTTAGAGTGGGGAATACCCCTTAGGATCCATGTATGATTTTTGCACTATACCTAATTGCTCTCCTGAAAAATCGATTTTTAACATTCCTGGTTGTTCTACTCACCCATTCAAGTATTGTTGTACTTACCC
>NW_007517056.1:0-238 GCF_000475195.1 Diaphorina citri
ATAAGTAGGGACATCGGCATCGGCTATAATAAACGCCCTATGTCACTGCGACTTGGTTAGATCTTTTGTGACTTAAACCAAGTTTAACTTTACTATACTTAACTATAGAATTCATCAATTTGAGTTGGCTAAGCCAGCCAAGTTACCAACTAGCATGTCTGTCTTGTAACCCCTAGGTCGCGGTTTTGATTCCCGCCTGGGGTGGATTTTATCCTAAACAGATAAGGTTCGTTCTCGG
>NW_007517057.1:0-238 GCF_000475195.1 Diaphorina citri
AGTAACAACAACAACAACACCAACAACAACAACGACACCAACAACAACGGTGGACAAACAATTTTCTCCCACCTGATCAATTATTTCCTCTTCCTCCATTAACAACAACACCAACTACAACAACAAGAACAACAACAATCATAGTGGTGGGTGTTGGTGGTGGGTGTTGTTGTTGTTGTTGTTGTTGTTGTTGTTGTTGTTGTTGTTGTTGTTGTTGTTGTTGTTGTTGTTGTTGTTG
>NW_007517058.1:0-238 GCF_000475195.1 Diaphorina citri
CCGTAGACTGAACAGTCCATGAATAGGGTCCAGGACAGGGCTGGTGTTATGCCTCCGTAGCGGCAAGGTCTTATCTCGCGGCAAAGTTTTATCTCCCGGAAAGGTCCGATCTCGTGTCTTATCTAGCGGCAAATTCTTATCTCCCGGCAAGGTCTTATCTCCCGGCAACGTCTTATCTCGTGGAGATTGGAAACTTGACGCAGGCGGATGGTAGCGGACGCTTTGCGTCGGGTACTTG
>NW_007517059.1:0-238 GCF_000475195.1 Diaphorina citri
CATTTCTTTATAAACAGAAAATACCGGGACAAGAAAGTTTTCTTAGGAAGAGAATAGAGGAAGTGGAGGGGAGGGGGGTGGAAGACGAAGCAGATTTAGAGTTTTCCTATACATAGTTTGTTATTATTATTCCCCTCTCCTATTTCTGTCCCTTTATTTTCTTCTTTTTAGTCCCTCCCCCTGCCCCCTCCCTCCTCCCAGTTTCGGCCATTGAGTCATTCTATTGTTCGCTTGGTCG
>NW_007517060.1:0-238 GCF_000475195.1 Diaphorina citri
CGAACCCGCGACCTAGAGCTTACAAGGCAGGCGATCTCATCTCTTTCTTTCTCTATTTTTCGCTAGCTCTATCTCTCCCATTTCAGAGACAGAGAGAGGGAGAAGGATAGAAAGAGTGAGAGAGATAGATAAAGAGAGTGAGAGGGACAAGGAAAGAGATATAGATAAACACGCTATCCCTAAACACCCAATGAATGTTTGCTCACAGTTTTGATTTATATTCAAAGACCTCTGGGAG
>NW_007517061.1:0-238 GCF_000475195.1 Diaphorina citri
ATTTCCCGACACCTCCTTTTCCTGAAAGGACCAAAATCACATGCTTCACTCCATCCAGCATTTTGACACGGAGGGTACTTCTTCCTCGGATATTTAAGAAATGGAAAATTTAAGGACTTTATTTCCTGTTATAACACGTTAAAAGATATATTTAGATTTATTGGCACAGAACCTATGGATTTGAAGTCCAATATATCTCCAATAGCTAGATCTGTTATCTAAAGAGTATGTACTTGTT
>NW_007517062.1:0-238 GCF_000475195.1 Diaphorina citri
GGTGGTTCGAGTCCAAGTCAAGTCATGGGACCCAACATGCAATTGGTATAGGTAATCGTACTTTTTCTTCTTCTTCTTCTTTCTTTTTTGCCAAATTTTATCAAAAGCAGACAAACCATTTGAGAGTAGGTAATGTTGGTGAAACAAACACCCAACCAATAAACAAACGGACAGACAGACTAACTAAAAGCAAAACCCCAGAGGTCAAGCTCACTTCGTAAAAAAAAAAAAAAAAAAA
>NW_007517063.1:0-238 GCF_000475195.1 Diaphorina citri
TAGGACGCCGACAAACGAACTGAACCAACTGCCATTTGTAAACTTTTTTCAAAATCCCCTCTCTTCGTCTCTTCCCCCCCATTAAAAATCTTCGCGAGTAGTTCGTAAATTTCACCGCTAGGTGACAGCACATGCTTGATGTTTCTCACGGAGGACCGATGGATAACGTGTTTGTAGCTTTGACAAAAGTGAAGCCAGAACTGTGGGGCCTGTTCACGAAGAGCTTTGCACTTATAAA
>NW_007517064.1:0-238 GCF_000475195.1 Diaphorina citri
GTCATGTCAGTAAATCAGAGCGTACAGGGTCCGCCCGTAGAACGTGCATGGAGGATGATGTTTATGACGGAGTAGTTTTATTATGTTTAGGCGGTCTCTTCATGGTCCCTTGTGTGCCGCGTTCATTTTTGTTTAGGACTATTGAACTGCTCATTGGGTAGTTAAGCTAGGATTACACTGTTTGCTCAGTGAGCAAATATTTGCTCAAATTTGTTTGGAAAAGTATAGAAAATAGTGT
>NW_007517065.1:0-238 GCF_000475195.1 Diaphorina citri
GGTATGCAAGAAGTTGTTGACATGGTACTCTGCAGAACTGTACTGGGCTAGAGGGGAGTTCCACTCTTCCTCTGGGATGGAAGAGGAGATCCATTTGGCCGAACGCTTCTTGGGATTTTGAACTGCCTGTAGGGGGGACAGAGTAAAAAAGAATATGGAAGAAATTTGAAGTGGAAGGAAGGTGAGTCCGTGAGATCTGTACAAAGAAGTGACCACTCGGAATGAGCATGAAGTGACC
>NW_007517066.1:0-238 GCF_000475195.1 Diaphorina citri
CAAGAATGATTGTCAAAGTGGTCCACTAACTCATCATGAAACTGACACAGCTATGACAATTTGTGTCCGTGCTACGCAAAAGTTCTATTTTGCTGATGTCATAAAAGAACTTACCAACAACAAGCAACATCTTGGTCATCTGAAATGTTTATCGCCTCATCTTGGCCCCTCCGACCTTCTCATGGTAGGGGGTAGATTGAAGAACTCACCGCTGCCTGATGCTAGTAAGCATCCAATA
>NW_007517067.1:0-238 GCF_000475195.1 Diaphorina citri
AACAGCAGACATTTGACATTTAGGGGCTAGAATACAATACTAACTTAATCTCCAGCCCTTACTAGGAAATCTACTTCTACTAATTGAAGCCCCAACTTGCGAACCTAGTTATTATTCTCTATGTACTTAGCATTCATCAGATACATTCATAATTCACTCATTATTTGTTCAGCGAATTAAATTATTCACCTATATTCATAGGTAGAGTACAAGCTATGTATTATAGTGTGGTAGAATA
>NW_007517068.1:0-238 GCF_000475195.1 Diaphorina citri
ACTTTGAAGAAAATAAGAAGTTTTTATCCCATAACCAAATGAGTTTCCTCATTAAATAATATGAATAATTAATTAGATGGTTAGGTACTTGGATACCTAGGTAAATATTCATTAGATCGGTACTTAGGTATGTAGGTAGTAGCTATAGACCTACCTATAACTCCTAATTGAACTTGGAGGAACAAAACGCAAGCTTTCGTAATTAAAATCCCGTTTACGTTCAAAAACTTAAAGCGTT
>NW_007517069.1:0-238 GCF_000475195.1 Diaphorina citri
TTCGGAGTCCGCCCCACAATAAACTAACAAAACAAGCCCGAGAGGATGGGGCCGGGCTCCGGGTTACCCACGAAATTCCGCTTTTTAGTCCGTCCTTCCTTTATTATTACAATTGTAATAAAAAAAAGGTATAAGGGACGGACTATTGTATTCGCTTCGGTGTCAGTCTGTCCGTCAGTCTGTCTGTCCCCATAGAAGGACTTATCCAAACCTGGTCGACCTATATATCAAATTAAAG
>NW_007517070.1:0-238 GCF_000475195.1 Diaphorina citri
CATATATTATAAATAAATAGAATATAATTATAATTTCATTATTGATTTTAATATATTCCCAGGGTATAATTTCTAGTAAGCAGGGTTGTTTGACAAACATCCCCCTTTGTACAAATGATTCAGGAACATACTGTTAGGGAATTGGACATGCTACGGCACAGACCAGTAAAGTGCAATGTGGCTCGTATGGTTTATTGCTGCGAAATATAAATAAAAAGGGGTGTGAAACAATCTTCTT
>NW_007517071.1:0-238 GCF_000475195.1 Diaphorina citri
ATGGAGATTCCCGCAGACGAGATCTTTCTTTTAACATCTGTAAACCGCTTAACAGATTACGAGTAGGTGTGGGAAGATGCAAAGCCAACCTTAAAGATGGAAAATCATAGGCTTCGTGAGATGATCTTGCTCCGAACAAGATCTGATAGTAGCATTTAACACCGCAATCAAGACAAATGGCATATTGGAAAAACAAAATGTTTATCTTTGACGTTTGGTTTCACAGGACACGTAAAGT
>NW_007517072.1:0-238 GCF_000475195.1 Diaphorina citri
TCTGTTTTCATTTTAAAATTAAAATGGAGAGAAGTTTCAAAGGTCTTTTTTTTTTTTCTTATTTCTCCTGCTTTTCTCTCTCTCTCTTCTGAGAAGAAAAGTGTGGGTAAGTAAGCACTGTAAACAGAGACGAAGAATGAGAAGGAAAGTAATAAATTGAATTAAAAAAATCTGGTGTGAACATCACACGACTTTCCTTATCCTATTGAATGGTGCTTATTTGGGTGTTCTGTTGTAA
>NW_007517073.1:0-238 GCF_000475195.1 Diaphorina citri
TTACCCTATATGAGTATATCGTCCGTGTATGTTACAGATTTACAATTCCCATAAAGATACCTTCCAAATGTGTCAGAGTTGGTCGGGGCCATATTTTACTCTTCTTCTGTGTTGGGAGGTGTGATGCCATTATTGCCATTGCATTATGAGCTTTTGAGATTTGTAATACGCGGGAGAGCTGAGTCCACACTTTTCCTCGTCAGAATTTGATTGGAAACTTGTGGACAAGAGAAATCTG
>NW_007517074.1:0-238 GCF_000475195.1 Diaphorina citri
AATCACGCTAAAACTTTCTATAATCCTACATGTTTACGATACTTTGTATGATGAAGAAAATGAAGAAACGTAGCTAGTAACTACCTTAAGTACGGAACGTTATTTTGTTGTAAATTTCAAAGAGCAAAAGTGTGCTAGGTAGGTAATACATTCTATCTATTTGTAAAGGTCAAAGCCAAAGACAGGAATAGTTTTTAAAATCTCTGCTTTCTGAACCAAATCATTTGAAATTGTAAAT
>NW_007517075.1:0-238 GCF_000475195.1 Diaphorina citri
AAAATGATTCCTTAATCAAAATTTTAACACAACCGACCCGACCGGCAGCCAACTTAGAAATTAAAATTTGGAAGCTAGGTACCAAGTTCTAAATGTGTAGCTGGCAAAACCTCATTCCCCTTCCCCCCAAGAATTTTCCTCCGTTCTGATTGGCTACCAGGTCTACCTTAAATCATGCCATAAAAGGTGACCCTTCACGTTTGGTAATTTTGTCGAAACTGATTTATACCTGGGATTT
>NW_007517076.1:0-238 GCF_000475195.1 Diaphorina citri
CGTTTAGTCAGTATAGCTGAAAACCGCCAAAAAGCGGTCAAAATACCGCCAACCGCAGCACCTATTTTAACCAAACGTGTTGTGTTGCATCCTTGTCACATTTGTGAACTACATACCAAATTTCAAGTCTTTAGCTTATACCGAGATATTGTTAAATTACACCGAAAACCGCAAAAAAGCGGTAAAATGGCGCCAAGCGTTGCACCGGTCTTAACCAAAAGTTTCGTGTCGTATCCTT
>NW_007517077.1:0-238 GCF_000475195.1 Diaphorina citri
GTGTTCCTGGTAAAAAGACCTTTCATTTGATATATAGATTATAGGTCGACCAGGTTTGGATAAGTCCTTCTATGGGAACAGACAGACAGACAGACACCGAAGCGAATACAATAGTCCGTCCCTTATACCTTCTAATATTGTAATTTAATAAAGGAAGGACGGACTAAAAAGAGACTGTTTCTACCTTTACATATTCCCCATCATATTCATGTTGCTCTTCTATTGAAATGAACACAAT
>NW_007517078.1:0-238 GCF_000475195.1 Diaphorina citri
AGGCTCAAATAGTTAGACCCATTAGAACTTACAGGTTGAACGAGAACTTTATAATGTTCATAATCAAAGTCTTCCTCATACAAAATCTTAGGTCTGGGTGGTCTCACCGTCACATCACCTCCACTAGCACCTTCTCCTCCACCTCCTCCATGTGCCCCCGGATCATCCGGGGGCTTCATACCCGCCTGTATTTCATCCATGATTAGATCATGGTGAAACACTTCACCATAATCAATGA
>NW_007517079.1:0-238 GCF_000475195.1 Diaphorina citri
TTTTAAGACTTCTTTTTACTTTTTGAGTAATTTTGAGACTTTTTTCTCAAGATAACGTTCTCCTTTTTGGTTGACAGCGTTTTCAAAATGAGGAGCAACTTCTTAGACAAAATTCTCGTAATGTATGCACAATAATTTATGCTTTTCAAACATACATTACATTACTTATGTTGCTTAACCTAACATAATGATTAATTTATGTTGCTCCAACTCGTACATTTAATGTTGATGTTTTGCT
>NW_007517080.1:0-238 GCF_000475195.1 Diaphorina citri
GACCCCGCCGGGAATCGAACCCGGGTCTCCCGCGTGCAAGGCGAGTGCAGTGACCACTACGCCATGGGAGCTGACACCTGGAGCAATAGAGACTCCACAAGACTATAACCACGGGGGGTAAGGCACAAAGAGCCGAAAATTCGCCGAATATGTTATATGATTATATCAGACTAACTAAATATGTCCACCCCCTCAGGAATCAAACCCGGAAGCGTCTACGTCCCAGACCAGTCTAAAA
>NW_007517081.1:0-238 GCF_000475195.1 Diaphorina citri
ATGGATAAAGCAATCTATTTTAAAGTTGAAAATAAATCCAATAACTGAAACCAACTTACTCAACTAATATCAGCTTTCCAGTACCTGGGAGGTACTTACCTATAGGGAGACATCATTTCATTGTAGGTATACAACGGACTATTTATGAGGTAAATAACATTCTTACCAATGTAATCTTTATCGAGCTTAGACATAGCTGTAAACCTCTTTATTGAGCTTCGTTATAGCTTTATAAAAT
>NW_007517082.1:0-238 GCF_000475195.1 Diaphorina citri
TTCTTTGTGATGGTTACCCACTTGACCATCTGTCAATGAAAGTACCAATTAATTGCATTGACCTTGCTGGAGCCTCAAATATACCCCAAAATCACACGAAATCTTTGTTTTATTCCAATTTGTGCAACAGGAAAAAGTTGTTGTTTACTAAGTAGGTATGTTATACCAGGGGTAAGGATGGTAAACTCAATGGAACTTGACCTGGTGCTCTGGCATGCACTCAAATTGAAGACATTGC
>NW_007517083.1:0-238 GCF_000475195.1 Diaphorina citri
GTTTTGTATGAATGCCGTGTGAATATTTGAGTATGCAACATGCAATGAAAGAAAAATTAGTGGAGATGACAATGCTCCTGCTTCCTGCTTCAGATAGTTCCCGGATCAATTTCCTTTCAAAATATTTTCATTGCAAATGATTTCAACAAGCTGGCAAAGTCCCTAAAACTCTTGATTATTGATTTTCACAAGCTGGCAAAGGCCCTAAAATTATTTTAAATAGGAATCTCTCCCTTTC
>NW_007517084.1:0-238 GCF_000475195.1 Diaphorina citri
TATATTGTTTCTGAAATTTTTTGCACTATAAAAAATTCGGAAGCCTCTTGTATTTTTTGGTTCTCAGTGCGTCCGAATCCCGAAGGAAAATTTCACCCATTTTGGGTTATCAGTCCAGATATTTTCCTTTTCAAAACAATATTACTTTTTATCCGATTGGCATTTATTTTGATAATCTATCGGCGTTGTTTTTGTTCTGAGCTCTAACGTTCCGCCTTCGAGCACACTTGAGTTTTTA
>NW_007517085.1:0-238 GCF_000475195.1 Diaphorina citri
CGTGAACTTTGACGTCACGGCATACGCTCCCGTAGGCGATGACGTCACATCAAATGTCCCTCGCAAAGCTCCCTCGCATGCAACACATTAATGTGTTTGTGCGCATACGTTTCTGCACATTTCCTTCTGCTCCTCCGCAAGCGTGCTTGCATACTGGTGGTACCTAGCGGACGAAAAAAACAACTGCGTAAAGTCTGACGTCACACATCTTTGAACTCTTTCATTAGAACGGAAAATA
>NW_007517086.1:0-238 GCF_000475195.1 Diaphorina citri
GAGTAACAACATAGTACACCGACCCAGTATCCAATATCATTCAAACTTCCCTCCCCTCAGACATAATAGGCAAACAAACATACCCAGGACTCACCATTATCAAAGAAGTCAAAGCACTCACGCTAATATGTATAACATAAGTCAAACTCATAAAAACCCGAAAACGCCGCATACCGCACCTCAGACACACCCCCATTCTCGCCGCATTCAATCCGTGACACAAAACTACTGTATACCA
>NW_007517087.1:0-238 GCF_000475195.1 Diaphorina citri
ATGTTTAATTTTCATGTGTAATGTTGCATTATCTCTACGACTTGCCCTAAAATCACAGTATCTACATTTATAAGGTTTATCCCCCGTGTGTTTTCTAATATGTCTTTTCATATGTTGGTTAATTTGAGTGTGGTAGTCACAAATGAGACAAATGAAGTTATGAGCCGCTGTAGGTCGTTTCATAAGAGAACAAGTTCTAGTGTGTAAAAATATGCTGCCAAAATCGAACTTTGAATAA
>NW_007517088.1:0-238 GCF_000475195.1 Diaphorina citri
TACTCTCTACCATTCAACCCTGATGTGTAGTACCCTATACCTACCTACTACTCATGTATGTTTATACAGCGTCTTTCCACAGAAACATAGGTAAGTAAGGTAGGTATCTCCTCTTGAAAGCTTACAGCTCGTAAATTGTGAATGTTGTACCTAAAAGTATCTACCTATAAGCAATAAAAATCAGGTACCAAATCAAATGGATGGTCAGAAGAGTAGGTAATCAATTGATGATAATAAA
>NW_007517089.1:0-238 GCF_000475195.1 Diaphorina citri
AAAGTGTATATAACATTATAATTCTATGTTGGCACACTATAATAAATATTAATAAAATAAAAAAATTCGAAGAAATGAAATTTATCTGATTTCAGACCCGATTCTACTGGAAATTGGAATCTAGAACTACTCGTATCATGAATGGATAACGCAGTTCAGGTTCCACATAAATAAATATGTTTAAATTTCTAAATCAGGTTTAAATCACCACATGACCCTAGCCTAGGCGTCCGGCCTA
>NW_007517090.1:0-238 GCF_000475195.1 Diaphorina citri
GCAAGTTAGAAACTGTGTTGGTGGAAATATCTGTCCATAGAATTTATATGAAAATTCATTACAAAAGCTGGCGCGAATGAAATGAAAATCGTAGTTACTTTGAGGCTATTTTCTTTTTCTCTCACGTTTCTTCAACTTTTTTTCTCCTTTTTTTTGTCAGCTATGAATTGAACACATTGAATACAGACTCTACACTTACCATCTTGATCTTATACATATTGACAAGATCGAGCAGGTT
>NW_007517091.1:0-238 GCF_000475195.1 Diaphorina citri
CGCGTAAGGTTCGTTATCGGAACAAATGGCTTTCTCCGATCCTATCCCGTGATGGCTCTACGATTGCACGGTGATAAGAGCTCCGTTTTGTTATCGTGTTACAGTTCCCTGCAAACCTCTCAAAAATACTTTCCTTTTTATAGGGTAAGGAAAGTAAAATAAAAAGAGAGTCAACTTCAATCCGTCAAAAACGCTCTTTGTTTCTAAGCAAAATTACCTAATGCGTGATAAAATAACA
>NW_007517092.1:0-238 GCF_000475195.1 Diaphorina citri
CGAGGGTGTATAAAGGTGTGTTCACACATAGTCGACCGGCCATCGTGTCGATCGATGTCGACTTAACCGTCCACACTGGTTCGACAACATATATTCACCTAGTCAATAGATCGTTTGGACACAGCTTAAAGATCCGAAGAAGTCTCTGAAGTAATGAAGGTCCATGCAGAAGGTCCCGGGTTCGAATCCCACCATCGACAAAAATTTGTACTCGTTTTTCGATTGCAAATATTTCAAC
>NW_007517094.1:0-238 GCF_000475195.1 Diaphorina citri
AATCATGAATTAAATTAACCAAGTTTAAACTCAGCATAAACACAGCATAATACCTAAAAACTAATAAAAATAATAGAAAAAAAAACAACAACAACAACAACTAAAGATTTTCCCTCTCAAATAACCAGTGTTCCCAATGATCTGGTTTTGACTGTATTAAAAGGACAGTGTTAATATTGCACCACTAATTCTCCATACACTCTACACACCATGCTGTAGACGTCACATATCGGCGCAA
>NW_007517095.1:0-238 GCF_000475195.1 Diaphorina citri
ATTCGATGTTGAAACTGGGGGACTAAACCGCCTCAGGAAACGCTTCCGCGTAGCATTTTGAGCTTTGAGATGCGTTGCGAAACCACTTGATAAAATGAGGAATCGAAAGTACGAGCGTGTACAATCCAAACTTATTGTCAGGTCAAACTAATTACAAAAAAAAAGCATATTGTAGAGAATGCTATGCAAATAAGTCGGGCTGAAGTGTAGTTAACTAGAGGAAAATCAATATTGAAAA
>NW_007517096.1:0-238 GCF_000475195.1 Diaphorina citri
AGAATTAAAGTTTTGACGAAATCTATAATTCATGGATTGATGATATGGAATATTACCGGTGGAATTACGAAAGTGAGACTTCAGAGAATAATCAGAATCTGTGTAATCATGTTCCGGAGGACCATAACTTTCAAATCTCCCGAGGGCTGTTGAATGATCGTACATATTGTCAATACCTTCTGAGAACTCCAGAGAACATGCACCATAGTCTGAGGGGTCCTCATGTTTCAAGTATTCC
>NW_007517097.1:0-238 GCF_000475195.1 Diaphorina citri
TAAAAACAACAGGGAGCTAACCATAACCATAACCAATGTCGGAATGAAACATCTCTCTGTTTACATAATTCCAGGACTCGATACCTACCTCAATATACACAACACATGTATCGTAACAACGTAGGTACCTATACCTACTCAACTTGTTCGAATCCAAAATAATATAAAGCTGTCAAATCTATCAAAGTAAAAACGAATATAGAAAAGTAGCTTTCGTGAAATTTCAAATAAAATAAAA
>NW_007517098.1:0-238 GCF_000475195.1 Diaphorina citri
CTCTCTCTCTCTCTCTCTCTCTCTCTCTCTCTCTCTCTCTCTCTCTCTCTCTCTCTCTCTCTCTCTCTCTATCTCTCTGAAGTTATGAAGAAAAAAGGAAACAATTTAGCTGAGAAGTAGGATAGGTGTACTTCAATAACGGACACTTTTTCCCCTTTTGATTTGTTTAAAAAATAAAAAAATTGAAAATTGTCATCTTAAATAATCTCAACAATTAATTTTACGGTTACCTTATATT
>NW_007517099.1:0-238 GCF_000475195.1 Diaphorina citri
TATGGATTTTTATGGATGGTTATTACAACTATGATCTCAAAAATGTCTTTTAAATGTAGTTGTCAAACCGTAGCCATGTCATTGTAAAGGCGTTTCTGCTTGTTGCTAGATTGATTTCCATGTGGTTAGTGTTTAGCATCCATTCCAGCATTCCCTTTCCATTTGAAATATTTCATATCGACTGTTGAAATCATATCTGCCGATATACTTCTATGGAAAAAAGCTCTTTTGATAAAGC
>NW_007517100.1:0-238 GCF_000475195.1 Diaphorina citri
ATGACGAAAGAAGATGTGATATTGCCTGATGATGTTCACTTGAGTATTCACAATAACAATTAAATAATTAGGTAAGTAAACAAAGAAATCCAGCAAGAACATAGACGAGTTATAGCAAAATACACAAATACAAATCAAGCGTATGTAAGCACATCCAGGTAAAAAACTACAGCACAGAGTAGGAGCTAAATTTTCACCTTTTTGTGCGGCGGAATATGGTGGCCGTCTTTGATTACCA
>NW_007517101.1:0-238 GCF_000475195.1 Diaphorina citri
CCCGGGGTGAACTTTATTCTATAAGGTTACGGTAAGAACACAATAGCGCATCAGTAAAAAAATCTGGTGTGAACATCACACGACTTTTCTTATCCTATTGAATGATGCTTATTTGAGTGTTCTTTTAGGTACCCCAACTTTTACAATATCTCTAGGTAATCGTTTTGTCGCTATAGCTGAAAACCACCAAAATCGGTCGAAATCTGTCCAAAAGCAGTCAAAATACCGCCAAGCGCAG
>NW_007517102.1:0-238 GCF_000475195.1 Diaphorina citri
GCTAAACTTGTCTTTTCGCTTGGTCTTTATCCTAAACAGATAAGTTTCTCGGAAGAACTGGTTTTCTCTCATCCGGTCCTCCTTTTCTTCAATTTCTTCTATCAAACGTCTTAAAAAAAGAAAACTGAATTAGATCTTATAGGTAATTATTATATTTGGTAATTAAAACTTATTGTAAACATTTTATAAATATAAAAAAATTAAAAAGTCGTGTTTCGTGTGTATTTATAAGGTAACT
>NW_007517103.1:0-238 GCF_000475195.1 Diaphorina citri
TTAATCACGGGACTATTTCGGCGGTAGCCTTCCTTCAAGGAAAACGGTCCGGCGAGGTCTACACCCGTATGGACGAAAGGGCGACCTTGGGCAAACCGTGAAGGTGGTAAATCTGCCATGATTGCTTCATGGGGTTTGGCCGTGAAGCGGAAGCAGGACGAGCACTTAAACACCACTTTCCGAACAAGATCCCGTAAGCCACAGATAAAGTACTTACGTTGTACAAGGCATTGTATCA
>NW_007517104.1:0-238 GCF_000475195.1 Diaphorina citri
GGCCATGCCTCGGGATGAGTTTGGCCATGCCTCGGGATGAACTAGCGGGATTCCGGAGCGAAGCGACGGAATTCAGCTTATGTTTATATACCCACTTAACTAGGTAGGTGTAAACATACATAAAAAACACAAAGACACTTACATATACATGCTGACATGTATTTTCGTAAAATAATGGATTTTTTCCCGAGCTCATTGCTCTCAATGATAATATTAGGTTCGGACCAGCTAAAGCGGG
>NW_007517105.1:0-238 GCF_000475195.1 Diaphorina citri
CAAGGAAAAAAATACAAATTCATTAAGTAATTGATAAAAATCAAAATAAAAAGTACAAAATCCGTAAGCATAAAAAAAAAACAAGTAAAACATATCAATCAGTTAGCATGAATGAAAGAAAGTGTTAGTAAATTACACGCCTTGCTGTTACTATTACTATAGTGAGTTTTATTAGCTCTACTGGAGTATAGTAAGAATAACCTTGAGGTTCATGACCCATGAATGAAACTTCAGTGTT
>NW_007517106.1:0-238 GCF_000475195.1 Diaphorina citri
AATTGTGGGTGAGGTGAAACTGTGCGAGAAGCAAGTTAATGAAGCTGCTCTTGCCAGCCAGAGTGGAAATGTTCCAGCTGCTAAAGAAGAGAAGCCTAAAAAAGAAAAGAAAGAAGCTCCCAAGAAAGAAAAAGAACCAGAACCCGAGGCAGATGATCCCATGGATGATATTCTGGCTGCTGAACCCAAGTCCAAGGATCCATTTGATCTTCTCCCTAAAGGCACATTCAACATGGAG
>NW_007517107.1:0-238 GCF_000475195.1 Diaphorina citri
GGGGTGTGAGTGACCCTGTATAATTGTGATTGGAAACTGGTAATCCCTGTGTATAGGTAGGTGCTACAGTTGTGTTGTACATTGCAGAGGATATTTGGTATACTGTTGATAATGTTTGTGGTGCGTAAGTACCTGATTGAGTGAATTGGGTGGTGTTGTGACCTGGTGTCAATGTGAGGTTTTGATATGGAGATATTTGTGGAGATGATCTGGTTTGACTAAAGTCGATTGTATTTTG
>NW_007517108.1:0-238 GCF_000475195.1 Diaphorina citri
CGGTTTTCGGTGTAATTTAACAATATCTCGGGAACGGTATAAGCTAGAGACTTGAAATTTGGTATGTAGTTCACAAAAAATGTTACAAGGATGCAACACATGCTTGAGATGGTTGCTGCGCTTGGCGGTATTTTAACTGCTTTTGGACAGATTTCGACCATTTTTTGGCGGTTTTCAGCTATAGCGAAAAAACGGTTAGAGATATTGTAAAAGTTAGGGTAAAAGAACACTCAAATAA
>NW_007517109.1:0-238 GCF_000475195.1 Diaphorina citri
TTTTATCCTAAACAGATAAGGTTCGTTGTTCGTTCTCGGAACTTCTATACTGTCTTCCGATTTCGGGACCATGAGACCTTGGCAAATACAGTTC
Source organism: Diaphorina citri (assembly GCF_000475195.1). Classification (NCBI taxonomy): domain Eukaryota; kingdom Metazoa; phylum Arthropoda; class Insecta; order Hemiptera; family Psyllidae; genus Diaphorina; species Diaphorina citri. Next base: position 95 of record NW_007517109.1, read on the forward strand.
CCTCTATCAAACCTCAAGTGGTTAAACCTGGATCAAGGGTCACACTTATGAACAAAAGCCTGGCTCTCAAGCTACACTGAAGTATCAATTCCAAATGCCTGATTTGCCAAAAAAATTATTTCAGTCTGACTTGAGAGCGAGAAT
>NW_007517110.1:0-238 GCF_000475195.1 Diaphorina citri
TTTATACTGCGAAAAATATTTTTCGTACTAAACCCTTGGTAAAAGGACATTCCAGCCTTCTCTCTGCAGTGTAAAGAAGGTATGTTCTATTCTAAATCCTACAATAAGAAGTAACTACTTAAATGAGAATAGAATATACCTACTTTGTTTATACTGCCACCATAAGACGGAAAAGGTAGCTAAATAAGGTACAAGTAAAAGACATATCTCGAAATCCTTACCACTAAAGTCCTGAAGG
>NW_007517111.1:0-238 GCF_000475195.1 Diaphorina citri
TCGTTTCATCTCAATCCCGAGTTGATAAAGGAAATTGGTGACAGATTTGAGAGCTTGCAGGTTGCAGGATGGTCTGCCTATTCCCAGTGAAAGAACATCGGAAGGAGATCTAATCGAGTAAAAAGGATCCAAATTCGGAGTTGTGTTTGAATTGAACTGTATCTGGATTCTCCGCATATCCATAGCTGTAAGATTTAGTCGTCTTTGTCCTCAACTCCTCGAAATGCACTAGCAAATA
>NW_007517112.1:0-238 GCF_000475195.1 Diaphorina citri
CAGTACTGAAAGAAGTATTGATTAATAATTTTTTTTGGAATTGGAATAAAAATCAATTTGTTATAAATTTTAAAAAAAAATTTTTTTTCTGTAAAATATCCAAAGAGTTTTTTATAAAAAAAAATTATTGTTTAACAAAGCTTATTTGTAAAAGTTGTTTAATAAATTTGTTTTCTAATTATGAAGAAGTAAAATTTTATGTATAAAATAACAATAAAATACTATGACAAGAATATAA
>NW_007517113.1:0-238 GCF_000475195.1 Diaphorina citri
TTTAACTTTTGACGCATAAACCCTTTTTAAACCAGCACAATCAGACTGAAGTGGGGAGTGATCTTAGGGGAAAAATTAAGTACAAAATGTTAAATCAATGTCATTTTTTTATTCCTTTCAGTGGACAAACTCATCTCAATTGAGTTAAAACAAAATGAAGTTCTTGAGAAACTGGATATGCTACAAAAAACAGTAAATCATCTCATGACAAGACGTGAAGCAGCATCTAGTTCTACAG
>NW_007517114.1:0-238 GCF_000475195.1 Diaphorina citri
CAACTAGAACTGAAATACAGACGAAATTCACTTTCTAAGCAGATTTTTTGCCAATTTCAATTAAAATTTAACACAAAAATCACAAATTTGTCATTTTTTATTTTTTGAACGTTTAGATTTTTTTGAACTTTTTCAAATATTTCGCGGCAGCAGCTGTTTGAGACGCAAAACACCCGAGAATCCACTGCACTGCAACCTCCGTGATGGTAAAAAAATTTAGGTTATGTTTACATTTTGC
>NW_007517115.1:0-238 GCF_000475195.1 Diaphorina citri
GGTAATGGCCACGTTATACCGCTTGTGTACCGGGTGACACATGTTGATCATACGATCGTACTGGATGGGAGAGAAAACAGAGGTTATTTTAGTTTAGGTTATTTATTTATTACGGGAAAAAGTTTCAGTGACTTTGTTTGAAAATTGATAGGTAAAAAAAGAACTTTTGAAAATTCAGTTGGACAATAGAGAGATTTAGAGCTTTTAGAAAAATGTGGTAGGCTTTAGATTATTATTT
>NW_007517116.1:0-238 GCF_000475195.1 Diaphorina citri
CTACTTTTGTATTTAATTTTTATAAAAAAAAATTATTTAATTTATCATGCTCATTTACAAAAATATTATGCATAATTTACATACTAATAATACTAATGTAATGCAAGGTACGTACTAGGTACCTACTCTACAATTACTCAGTCATACTATTTGTATTGAATAAAAATAGATTTAGGATTTGAAGGAAAAGAACTGAAGAACAAAGCACTTTCTCTGAAGGTAAACCAGCCTAGTTCGC
>NW_007517117.1:0-238 GCF_000475195.1 Diaphorina citri
GAAACGATAACATCTCATGCATTTGAAAATACGTTGACGAAGAAGATCGCGTACTGACATGATCCAGAACTTCTGCTGTAGCAAGGCCTGCACTGTACGAGGACCTGCATGGAGAGAGGACACATGATAATGATCACAGAGAAGTTTGGATAAGTGACAATGTTTAGCGAGAAGAAGAGGATGAATGGAATCTTGAGATAGATTCTTAGCGTTGCGAAGTCTTCCGCCCACCCTGAGT
>NW_007517118.1:0-238 GCF_000475195.1 Diaphorina citri
ACCTCTTCACTTGAAGCAGATGCAAAATAACGATTCTTTCAAAACTGCACTCAAGGAATACATTTTAGATGTGTCTCCGTATGACTTACAGGAACTGTCCGTCTCACTTGTCTAGTTCTGCTTGAAACATCTCCTCCTCTTCCTTTTCCTCTTCTTTTTCTTCTTCTTCTTCTTCTTCTTCCTCTTCTTCTTCCTCTTCCTTCTCCTCTTCTTCTTCTCCCTTACCTAATCCTCCTCC
>NW_007517119.1:0-238 GCF_000475195.1 Diaphorina citri
GTTTATTATTTTTTTCAAAAATATTTATATTATTAATTTTATTATAAAAATAAGAAATTATTTTATTAACAGTATTATTGTAAAATAAAAAAGTTGAATCAATATTTAATTGATAATGCGATGATAAATTTTTACTTAAAAATAATAAATCTGATGAATCTAAACCCATATCCATTAATGGAGTATCAATAGAAAAAAACTTTTTAAATTCAAATGAAAGACATTTATATATAATTTT
>NW_007517120.1:0-238 GCF_000475195.1 Diaphorina citri
AATTCATCATTTTTCAGTCAAAAGGCCTCTGGTGGCATTTGTAGTAGCTTAGAATTATACAGTCCACTAAACCACCCATTTTTGGTTACTTCGTGCTGGATCTGAATTGGATTTTGGATCTTTGTAGTGGAATGCTTCACACTGTGTGGTGCAAATCATTGTAGTGCCTATTGTGGCTACTTTGGTGAACAAGACAACAAGTCATGGCCAAAGGATCAGACGAGCTGGTGGCAGAGAT
>NW_007517121.1:0-238 GCF_000475195.1 Diaphorina citri
ACTGTTGAACATGGATAAGAAAGATATCAGTGGAATACCTATTGAAGTCAGCGATGTATCGATTGCCAGCGAGCTGTTCACGAGTACCAGTGAACAATCGGATGCTGGGAGTGATAGAGTGGATCAAGGACTTAATGTACCAGACAGACGGACGGAATGGTTAAACAAGGTCCAAACTCATAGGGTCCCAACTCAGAATAACGATGAAAACTTACGAGGCAAAGCTCAAAATCAAGAC
>NW_007517122.1:0-238 GCF_000475195.1 Diaphorina citri
AAGGGGAATTATTATTAATTAGATTCATATTAGACACCCAAATTAGATAATGGCTTACCTTATTTTCTATTTGACTAGTCAATAGAAAATAAGGTAAGACATTAACAAGTTTTAACTACCAATTAGAACGAAAGTGGGATCTCTTGGCCATCCGGGGGACGTAGTCACGGTAGACATATAGGTGAACGTAAAACAAACACCAATCGATTAGTGACAGTAGCAGATAACGTCATTGAAG
>NW_007517123.1:0-238 GCF_000475195.1 Diaphorina citri
TCTGATATGACCTCAGTAGTCAAAATACAATCATTTGGTCCTCCATCAAAGACAATCTTCAAAATAATTAAAGATCCGTTCAACCTGACTTCTCTCAAAATCGATTTCGTAAAATTCAAGACCCAATCTAGATTTTGGTGAAATCAAATTCAATTCTAATCCATCTGATTGGGATCTACCGAATCCAATTCGATCAAAACAAAGAAACTTTTCCAATCTAAATTTCTTCACTGGGATT
>NW_007517124.1:0-238 GCF_000475195.1 Diaphorina citri
AGATAGCACCTGACTATACTAGACAGAGTTATGTACTCCAAGCAGTGGTGTATCGTGAGAAGGAAAATATCCTTTCGTCAACGATACCGATTCCGATGGCGAACCGTTTTGGATTTCCTACGTAAAGACGTCATTTCAGTTTCTAAAACGGAATCGTTTCCAAAGGGGCTTCAGAAGAGGGGAAAATCCAAAACGGAATCGGTTCCAAAGGGGCTTCAGAAGAGGGGAAAATCCAAAA
>NW_007517125.1:0-238 GCF_000475195.1 Diaphorina citri
CAATTCACAGAAGGGTAATCCACCAAACTATCTTTCAATACACCTAAATCCCAATAAGAAGGAATCTACATAAGCAAATCCAATGAAAAGAATATTACAAGAAGCTAGAAACTAAAAACCAACTCGAAAATTTCGAACCAAAGTCTACTGGATTCGCTTATTGCCAAAGTAACGTTTTTTGACACCATAAAAGCATTCGGCCTTAATTTCGGCAACATCGCATTTCTAATGACGAAAG
>NW_007517126.1:0-238 GCF_000475195.1 Diaphorina citri
TGGGCAGATCTTAATGGAGTGACCTTCTAAACCACAAGAATAGCATTTGAGGGAGTCGATGGTCAAATAGATTGTGTTAAGTTCAGAGCCAAGAGAGACTTGAATGGAATTAGGGATGGCGTCTTTATTATCCACAAAAACTTGGCGTTTGTAAGTGTAGATGTGACGTAGTCTTTCATCTCGAAGACCAGTATTGACGTACGTGATGGGGGAGATTGGACGCCCATATTTTGAGATA
>NW_007517127.1:0-238 GCF_000475195.1 Diaphorina citri
CGAAGTTTTTTCGGCTCTCTGCTTGGAGCACAGAGCCGAAAAAACTTCGACACTCGGGGTGCACTCGGCCTCGTGAGGACAATAATTGAGTAGCCAGTTTAATCGAGTAACAACCAGTGGCGGCATTACCAGTGTAAATAGATTATTAAAATATGGACATTGATGTGAAGATTCAAGAAGAGCTTTAAGACAATTAATTGGAGAGAGATAACAAATTGCAAACTTACAGGATCCACTG
>NW_007517128.1:0-238 GCF_000475195.1 Diaphorina citri
CTTCCAGGCAGCCCTGTTGTGTACCTCGCGTCCTGATAAATCTTTCCACCTTTTCTTCGGCCTCCCTCGCCCTTTTCTCCCCCTCACTTCCATTCTCTCAACTCTCTTCCCTATGTAGCTCTCATCTCTACTTTCAACATGTCCATTATTGTCCATACCACTGCAGTCTCCTCTCCTGGATCTTCCTTGACACTTCCTTTACCTTAATCTTCCTCCTTATAACTTCATTCCTGATCCT
>NW_007517129.1:0-238 GCF_000475195.1 Diaphorina citri
TTTTCAATTTATATGTATACGTAAGTAACTACGAATAGATTTTTTTTTATACAATCATCGATAGTAGGGTCAAGATTAGTTTTAAGAAAGCTCGTTAGAGTTCAGCACCTTCTTTCACAAGTTATCTGAAGATTCCGTTTTGCCTTGTGTTCCCCTAGACAGGATATACATCACTCGACATTATCCGAATATTTTTTCATGACCCTCCACTGGTTTGGTTGCTTAACTTTTGGTACAC
>NW_007517130.1:0-238 GCF_000475195.1 Diaphorina citri
CTCTCTCTCTCTCTCTTTAATTTGCTTTATTTCTATCTCTGTTGTGCTCTGATTTTATTTTTTAAATGCTACGGGAAGAGTACAAGAAGAAAAGAGAGACATGATTGAAAACGCGACCGTAGAATGAGAGAGGGAGTGAGAGGAGAGAGAAACCATAATAGATCAGTAACTGATGATGTAACTTACTTGGGTGATGTTTCAAAGTCTTGGGCAGGAAAAATGAGGTATGTAGTAAGTA
>NW_007517131.1:0-238 GCF_000475195.1 Diaphorina citri
AATTACGCATCAGATACATATTTTTCGGACCCGATAGGTGGCGCCAGTTACCAGAAAAGTCCAGGGGACCAAGGTACAGCAGGGGCCAAGGTACGACTAGACACCCTAATATATGACGTAACTCTTCGAGAGTAAAATTTGAGTTTTTGAGTCCCTTCAATGGAGACGCAGACGCAATAAGGATTCTACTTGGAAAATCGGTGGAGTTACCGGTTAGCAGGCTGGGAAAAGTTCCAGA
>NW_007517132.1:0-238 GCF_000475195.1 Diaphorina citri
GGTACAAGTCTTCATTGAAACAGAGCTTCTCAAGGGTGAGGTGGCAAAGGCCTAAGCATTTAAAAAGGTTTAAAAGGCGATTGTCTTCTTACGTAGTAAAAGTAAAAGTTCTGAGGAGACAGCCTAAGTAACAACCCCATTTGAGCATGGGTGAAAAAAGGGGATATAGCATCCTCTTCTTGAAGAAATAGTACTAGAAATTCTATCCATTTTTATGGTAATTACAATACTAGGGTAA
>NW_007517133.1:0-238 GCF_000475195.1 Diaphorina citri
GCTTGGTTGGTAGCGCGTCTGTCTTGTAAGCGCTAGGCCGCGGGTTCGATTCCCGCTCGGGGCGAATTTTATCCTGAATGGATTATGTTCGTTCTCGGAACGGCTGGCTCTGTTCTATCCTGTCTTCTTTCTCTCGTCGGTTTCGGGACGATAAGACCTTAACAGTTACAGTTCCCTCTATCAAACCTCTTCACAATACAAACAAGCATTGCGTAAAAAATCGTGAGATTCCAAAATA
>NW_007517134.1:0-238 GCF_000475195.1 Diaphorina citri
ATCGTTTATTTTCAACTCCTGCGCCATCAGAGGCGAATCCTGTGGTGCAAACTTTACGAATGTGATGGTTTTGGAATTATTGAAGAAGACTTGAAGATAAGGTTGAAGAAGACTTGAAGATAAGGTTGAAGAAGACTTGAAGATAAGGTTGAAGAAGACTTGAAGATAAGGTTGGAGAAGACTTGAAGATAATGTTGAAGAAGACTTGAAGATAATGTTGAAGAAGACTTGAAGATAA
>NW_007517135.1:0-238 GCF_000475195.1 Diaphorina citri
AGAAGACAAAGGAGAAGGACGAAGGGGAGGAGGAGGAGAAGAATAAGAAGGCAAAAAGTGGAATGAAACAGAGAAAATAGACGGAGATCATAGACCGAAAGGAGAGAGTTCCAAGATTTAACTTTGAGGATTTTGTTTTTACATCATAACTAAATTATTCAATTTTCTCAGGGCTCGTTGGGATCTCAAAAATCTTGGGCTCCTCTTGGGAATCAGATATAGGTACTGTTCTGAACTA
>NW_007517136.1:0-238 GCF_000475195.1 Diaphorina citri
TCAAAGGGACCAAGTAAAATTTAAGCACATACTTCAGGCATATTTGGTCACTTCAAACTTATATTTTAAAAAATAAAAAATATTATAATTGAAGTTCTTCATAGTTATTTTGGCCATGCTGCAGAAAAATATTCTAGTCGATTCCTTTTGCATACAGAGATAAACCATGACCCAGTATTCTTCTTTTACATTCTCTACCAGGTTGTATTCAAGGAGGATGAAAATGGACACGCGTTTA
>NW_007517137.1:0-238 GCF_000475195.1 Diaphorina citri
TGATTGCCAGAACTAGAAAAAAAAACCCTGGGTAATTAGGTATTCACAAGCCACAGCAATGAAAAAGAAAGCTCCTTTTGTGTTTAATCTAACCCTGTAACACTGGTCACTGCTCAAATTGTGAAAGCCCCTTTCTGTATTTAACCTAACCCTATAGTAACACTGGTCACTGCTCATTTGTGACAGCTCCTTTTTGTAGCAACCACAAGTTTAGTTTGATCACCAGAATTTGAAAAAA
>NW_007517138.1:0-238 GCF_000475195.1 Diaphorina citri
AGGACAAAAAATAAGCATTTCCTGTCAAAAATTTGCCATGTTTTCTTTGTTTTCTAATGTAACACCGATTTTATGAACCCTTAAATGGAACCCCGATTTTATGAACTACCCTTGGTCCCAATTAGTTCATGAAATCGGGGTTCTACTGTACATCATTCTCCGAAAGAACACTGAAACACCGATATTAAGCATCGAACGTGGTTGTTTTAAGGACGGGTGACCGAGGTACGTGCTGTTA
>NW_007517139.1:0-238 GCF_000475195.1 Diaphorina citri
TTTGAATCATATGGGTCAAGGCCGTTTGTGTTTAGACGGATCGGAGTTTGAGGTGAATAACAAAATCTTATTCGATACGGATCAGTTCACGTTAGACCTGGCCGTCCCTACTTGTAGAAATAGTGTAAAAGCAATGTTAAATAATATCCTCAACCTAGAAATGGAGAGATTGAAACAAGTCAGCATAGAACTCAAATAACTTACCTGAACATTGCAGCATCAAGCGTATTGATTCAGC
>NW_007517140.1:0-238 GCF_000475195.1 Diaphorina citri
AATAATCGGATTTTTTTTTTTTTTTTTTTTTTTTTTTTTGTGTGTAGGTAATTTATTTTAAAATAAATAGCTATTGAAAACTATTGATAAACAAATAGGTAACTAGGTATTGTAAAAAAGTAGCTGTGTTTAAAGGTGCAAAGTGCTGCAAAGGTACCTATTTTTCAAACAATTTTATTTACCTACCTACCTACTTTTTTACTTAAAAAAAAAAAAAAAAAAAAAAAAAAAAAAAAAA
>NW_007517141.1:0-238 GCF_000475195.1 Diaphorina citri
GTGCTAGGCCGCGGGTTCGATTCCCGCCCGGGGCGGATTTTTTTTATCTTGAACGGATGTTCGTTCTCGGAATGGCTGGCTTTCTCCTATCCTGTCTTCCTTCTATCTTCGATTTCAGGACGATAAGACCATAGCAGTTACAGTTCCCTCTGTCAAACCTCTTAAAAAAAAAGAGTTCTCAAATACTTGATTGAAGAATCGGTAACTTTGTGAAGGTCCATTTTAACAATTGGGTTGT
>NW_007517142.1:0-238 GCF_000475195.1 Diaphorina citri
TTATCTTTTGTCACTTTTCTGGCTCTTCTGTTAATGATGGAAAACGGCCAAATACCCATGCTGCAAAATAGTGGCAGGTAGTTAAAAGCAGAGCATTAATATATTTCTTTTTTTTCTATAATACCTAGTTGAGTAATTCGAGGTAGGTAATTATTATAATTTAGGTAAGTACTTGTGTACTTACCGAAGCGAAGGGAAAATGAACTCCTCCCCATCAAAAACTATAAACCCATTTCAA
>NW_007517143.1:0-238 GCF_000475195.1 Diaphorina citri
GATAGTTCAGAATTAGATATGGAACATTGTGCAGCTCTTATCTATCTTATCAATGTTATCAGTTGCCAGGACAAGTCTGCTTCTACCATGTTTACTGATCTAATACTCCGATGTACTCAAAAGTGGCTCACTCAAAGCTTGACCTGTCCTTTAAACTATACATCCTGTACCATGTTGAGCAATGCTTTGCTTTTCTTGATCATTTCTCAGCAGACCCATGTTTCTATGAAGAGATTGA
>NW_007517144.1:0-238 GCF_000475195.1 Diaphorina citri
GTTGGGTGGAAGAGTACTCATACATGGAAATCAAGGTAAGAATGTCTCACCTACCTAAGTCTTGTAAAAAGTCTTAAACGGGAAATTTGTTTCAAGGAAAATTGAGCCTTAGAAGTGCTACATAGGTCCAAATTATTCATGTGTCTGCCAGCCTAGTTAGCTTGGTAGTCCATCTGCCTTGTAAGCGCTAGGGCACGGGTTTGATTCCCTCCCGGGGCGGATTTTATCAGGAACAGAT
>NW_007517145.1:0-238 GCF_000475195.1 Diaphorina citri
GTATGCATATCATAAGAAGACGTCGCGTCGTAAGATTAAACCCGCGTCTCTTTTTGGAACCTCGACCAATTGAGCCTACTTTAGATGTCCATGTTCTTTATACGAGACATCTTCATTTCTTGAATATTGAGTTATTGACTATACCTATGCCTACTTGCCTAATGAGCTCTTGTAATCCAACCATTATGACAAAGATGTCAGCCTAGGACATCTGTTGTGGTCCGTTTAAACATCACCT
>NW_007517146.1:0-238 GCF_000475195.1 Diaphorina citri
TTTCATCTTTTTGACTGGAATCGTTTCGTTTACTTTCCTTTTCTGGGTATGTACATGAATTCATAAAAGGAAGAAAATCAACTTCAGTATCAGCCTCAGGCAACAGGAATTACGGATCTGTAACGTAGAATGTTTAAAATGTCGTCTAGGCAACCCAAAGTGTGGGCAGTCCGTCAATAAATTTCATTGATGTCTCACTGGTTCCTTTCTGCTTAACTTAATTTTTTTTTTTTTTTTC
>NW_007517147.1:0-238 GCF_000475195.1 Diaphorina citri
ATTCCCACCCAGTGCGGATTAACTATTCAAGAGTTATCACTTAACTGACGGATTAAATGCAAAATCGGAAAGCCTAGTTAGCTTTAGGAGGGCGGACTTTATCCTAAACAAACAGGTAAGGTTCGTTCTCGGAACGGCTGGCTTTCTCCTGTCCTGTTCTTCTTCAGGTGCGTGAAGTTAGCACCACAACTTTTGCTGCGAATTTGTACCAAAGCCCATCATTTAGTACCCATTTTGT
>NW_007517148.1:0-238 GCF_000475195.1 Diaphorina citri
GTGTTACCTCAGTGAAAGTTTTACATTTTTGATCCAAATGAAGTGTATCATAGATATGTTCAATTTCCTCGCCAGCTATATTCAACAGTATCGCAATCTTGGCTGCTTCATTTCTCTCCTGGTTGTCGGACGCTATCAGGTATCTCCCGAAATGCTTCACATAATCATCCCATCTCTTGTGGACATTCTCACCATAATTCAAAATCTCAAAACGTTTAGGAATACGATATTCCATGAC
>NW_007517149.1:0-238 GCF_000475195.1 Diaphorina citri
AGTTGGCCAAGGCCCGCTCTCTGGTGGACAGGTAAGGGTACTTTTGTACTGAGCTTGTTTTTTTAAACCCCCGTGTGTCAATTGCGTTTTTGGTTGTAATCAAAGAAGGAGGAGGGGAATGTCTTCTTTAAATATCAGTGTGTTCAGTCTGTCTATTTACTGCTGTCCACGTCTATTTGTTTTACTTGAAAATTGAAAATCTGTCTATTTATTGGAGTCTAGTTGTATACGATAGTGG
>NW_007517150.1:0-238 GCF_000475195.1 Diaphorina citri
CTCGTGTATTTAAATGTTCTGTGTTGTGTATACTGAGTGTTCAAATGTAGTTTTAATTTAAAATTATAATTTAATAGACATTTATTCGAAAATTAATTTAAAACAAAATCCCCAAAGCGATCGCTTTTAATTTAGGGATACTATTTGGTTTGATACTTTCTCACAGATTTGATACTTTTTTGGTTCCTTTTGATACTTATTGATAGATATTGGTACACCTTTATACTTACGAGTATAT
>NW_007517151.1:0-238 GCF_000475195.1 Diaphorina citri
TTGCTGGCGGGAATCGGACCCGCAGCCTAGCGCTTACAAGGCTGACGTGCTACCAACCAAGCTAATTAGGTTGGCTACAAATTCTTATACTAAAGCAGTTCTTCTTTCAAAGTATATCCGTCACTGTTTCCCAGTGATTTGAAAATGTACCCCATTTAAAAATCACGCATACACCACTGAAATGGACAAGATTGAAATTTGAAAAATAAATTTCTCTGGAGGGGGGGGGGAGGAACTA
>NW_007517152.1:0-238 GCF_000475195.1 Diaphorina citri
TAAACCGTCTCTGATCTTGGATCGAATGTTGACAAGTTGTTTAGTGGAGCAAGGACGTTCTAGATATTGTGACGTCAAGAAAATAATGAGATTAATGAGCCATGTCACATACTGTCGTCGTGCGGACGTTTTTTGAGATCTCGTAGATCTACGAGATCTCAAAAAAAAAAATCAAATCAAATCATGAATGGTAAAGCAGAGAGCTTTTTCACAACTTTGTGGGTATCACAGAATTACA
>NW_007517153.1:0-238 GCF_000475195.1 Diaphorina citri
CAATTTTAACATTTTTATTTTTATTTATTTAATAAATGTATAAATAAATAGAAATTAAAAAATGTTAAAATTGTTGGGGGTTATTAAACCAGAAACCCTCTTTATGTAAGTGCATGTGAACACTATACTAGGAGCTAGGAGGCTGCTAGTTAGTTATAGTTAGTTGGTTTATTCTAAATAGTTTATAGACTTTATAGAGATAATATCTGCCACATGCCACACTAATTACTTACTTAAC
>NW_007517154.1:0-238 GCF_000475195.1 Diaphorina citri
CCTTTCATTACCACACTTGACATCTGACAACAGTGTTGAAAAAAACCTCCCCCTCCCATATAAACTTGGCTCTCCCCTGCTCCCCTCAAAGTTCTAAACTAAAAAAAAGTATCCAGAATCCAGTTTTCCCTGTTCCCTTCTTACAAAATCCAATCTCAATCTCAATCTTCCCTTGTACTTCTTCCAGGATCCAGTTCCAGGTTCCCCGTTCCAGCTTTCTTCTATCCTATTTCGATTT
>NW_007517155.1:0-238 GCF_000475195.1 Diaphorina citri
TAATCAACGACTTTTATATCTTTGGTGAACTTTGAAATGACTATGATTACGTTGACTTGGAGTATCTTGCTTGCTTTGTATAGTGTTTTCTCTAATGTGGAAATACCTTGTTCTGGGGAGCAGGGATCATCTTTTATTTTTGTTCTTCAGTAATTACCTGCAGCCATCATTTAGCATTCATAGAAACTAGAAACCTTTCAATTAACACTGCCAAATACATAGTTAGATATTATAATTG
>NW_007517156.1:0-238 GCF_000475195.1 Diaphorina citri
ATAATAACCAGAGAAGTTCAGAATAGGGCACTTTTTTTTCCAAAACATGGCACTAAAAAACATGGCAATATGGCATTTTTTTATTTTGGGAAAATATGGCATTTATTTTTTCAAAACATGGCAAAATAAGCGATTTTTTTTAAAGAATCTGAACCAACTGTTTTACATTTTTACTTTCCTTATCCTATAGGAAGGAAAGTAATGTAATCGGGTCAAATTTTCGATGGTCAGTTTTTAG
>NW_007517157.1:0-238 GCF_000475195.1 Diaphorina citri
TACTTACCGGTAAACTCATATTGCTATGTCGTGTGAACGCCCCCACTGGATATAACCCGTATCCACTAAACCCCATCTGTCTACCCACTAGTGAGTAGTTACCCTCAGCGTCTCCATTCTCATCCATGTATACCATGTACCTGAGAACATATATAATTACGTAGATGAGAACCATGTACCTGAGAACATATATAATTATGTAGATGAGAACCATGTACCTGAGAACATATATAATTAT
>NW_007517158.1:0-238 GCF_000475195.1 Diaphorina citri
TGTGAACATTTAGCCGTATTTATGAGCAAAATTTCTTGCTCTCAAGTCAGACTAAAGTCAATTTTCTGTCTGTTTGGAATTTCTGGAACTGAAACAATCAGACCGATCAGACGTTTGCAATTATGATGCGTCAGTGTCAGTGCAGCTTGAGAGCCGGTACATATTTTGTCCATAAATAGAACAGAATATACCCTGTTTATACTGCAAGAATTAGACTGAAAAGTCCCTTTTCCCCAGC
>NW_007517159.1:0-238 GCF_000475195.1 Diaphorina citri
CAATCATGATTGATTATGGCTGATCCAATTGAAAGTCATTTTGGCAAGTTGGTAACTAATTATCGGTCGTAATTGTATAATTGGTCTGTCAGATTATCATTGTTGAGAATGTTGAGATTCTCAAGAGAGTGAAATGAGGAAGAACTATTAGCAACTTTACAATTCGTAGAATTTGGTTGTCAATGTAGTGGATTGTGCATCCAATCCACTTATGACTGTCATTTTGAATGGTTTTTGT
>NW_007517160.1:0-238 GCF_000475195.1 Diaphorina citri
CGAGAACTGGATATCACCTATAAAGAAGAGTAGGGGAAGAAAAGCCCTTGATGGATGGTAAGATGTAAAAGTAGGGGGGGGAGGACTAGTTCTAATAAAAATAGTATAACAAAAAGTTCACACAATCAAGGATAACATTAAATTAGTTTTCCAATAAGTCGAAATATTCACAAAAGTCATACAAAAGTTAACAGATTAGACGTAAGAAGGGAACAAAAGACACACTAACACAAACACC
>NW_007517161.1:0-238 GCF_000475195.1 Diaphorina citri
ACTTTCATGAAAGCCAGAACTACCGATCTCTCCAGAAAAATCTCGTGAAGATACCTCCTCCAATGAAACAACTCCTGCATTAGACTCTTTTGATATATTATGTCGTAGCATGCCCATCCCTTAGTATGTCCCCCATCAGATGGGCTAGAAGAGACACAATACGTCCCATTTAGGGGCTGGGTCAACACGAGAACACCAGAAAGTAACCCGTTTATAAATTCATTTTCCTCAGGTCGGA
>NW_007517162.1:0-238 GCF_000475195.1 Diaphorina citri
AATTGGCCCCTTTAAAAGTACAATATGTGTTTATTTATTTATTGTTGTTAATGGGTGATTTAGATAATGTCCGCCCATCCCCATTATATTTTTAAAAATCCTGAATGTACATGTACCTCTGTACTTTACATTTGTCTTCTGCTCCTTTATTACCCTGGTTACTAAGGCCATTTAAACCCATTATAAATAAAAACAGCTTAAAAGCTTTCCAATCATACACAGTTTGATAGAATAGATA
>NW_007517163.1:0-238 GCF_000475195.1 Diaphorina citri
AATAACAAGTGAACTATTTATCTCAGTCAATCTAAGTCATTTCTGAGACGTTTCTGCCTAAGTAGTTCAAAATTCTAAGAATTTCCATGGTTCGTACGCTTTATTGTCTTGACAATTCTCGGTACAGAGATACCTACCTGATTCTAGATATAGTTATAGTACATAATATGTATGTACCTACTTGTGTGCCTACAAAATAAATGTACTTGATATTATGGACAGATAAAGTACCTTATAG
>NW_007517164.1:0-238 GCF_000475195.1 Diaphorina citri
CTGGGATGAAGCTGATGGCATTCCTCTTCCCAGGAAGTGGCTGATGAGGTTGAGGCACCATGTGACTCATCTGAAACAAGAAAAGCAGACCAAATCTAAAGTTTGGAAATTGCGAGAACTTTAAATGAAGACGATAAGTATAGGTATACAACGCGTAGGTAATATTATCATGCCTTGAAATTAAAAGATACGTAGGTATGTAGGTACATGATATTTGGCTGTTACGTATAGAAATGGT
>NW_007517165.1:0-238 GCF_000475195.1 Diaphorina citri
AGCATGGAAACACTACAGGTACTGTACAACACTATGAACACTATACCAACAATCAAAACAACTTACATGATACTAACTATGAAATATATCAGAATAATGATCATGCTCAGATTCTGTACAATAACCCAGCGGATACAAACCATGGAGTAAATGAGAATAATAATCAAGAACAGACACCAGCAGCTAATCAGAACACATGGTTTAATCCTACACAACATGTTCAAACCCCTCACAGTTA
>NW_007517166.1:0-238 GCF_000475195.1 Diaphorina citri
CTGTATTGTTAGTTTGGCCAGGAAGAAAATCCTGATGAGATTGTGTATTTATTATTTACAATACAATAACACTGATGAAAATGTTATTTACAATACAATAATCCCGATGGATATATTATTTACAATACAATAATCATTGGACGCTCATATTTCTATGCCACTGAATGGGAAGCAGAACTCACGGGATATATTTTCTCCTCTATTGTATTTCTTTTCTATGAGAGAAATATTGTGTTTC
>NW_007517167.1:0-238 GCF_000475195.1 Diaphorina citri
AGACTTCTGCGTTTTGAAAAAAAAAAAAATAAATAAATAAATAAAAAAAAATAAAAAAGTCGAAGAGCGAACAACAGCCTGAGTGTATTAGATGCGTGAAGTTAGCTACAACGCGTTACGTCTGTTACAACACTTACAACCTGCATTGCTAATCTTCGCTGAGTTTTTTACTTTCTATTACTACAGTATAGCGGAGCTATACTAGTAATGAAAGTATTGCAATCGGTCCAAATTTTCA
>NW_007517168.1:0-238 GCF_000475195.1 Diaphorina citri
GAGGATGTTGTGGGCATAGACAAGTTCCCGATGGCCGCTGATGGATTACTAAAGCTAAGTAACGGCGAACGTGGTTGATATTGAGTTGGTTTTCTCGGCTTGTTCTCAGCTTCTAGACAGCAATCCTGATTATTCCTCATGTGATCATGGTCTCGGGTCCTGGTGATTTGAAATCCATGACCATACGTTCTATAGTAGGTCTTGGTTTACGTTACAGATGTAACCTCATGTTAGTAGC
>NW_007517169.1:0-238 GCF_000475195.1 Diaphorina citri
AAACAGCTTTACCCTTTACTTTTATTTCTGTTCTACTTTTATCTGTTCCACTTCCATTCTATTCTTGTTTTACCCTTTTAGGAGTTTCCCCTACATTCTTCTTTTTACTATCCTCTGTGTTTTATTAACGAAATGAAAATAGTTATGACTTATGACTGACAAAAGTTAGTCTAAGTCTAAGTTTATTATTAATAGAAACAAATTATAAAAGTTTTAATACAAATTCCATTCAGGGAAA
>NW_007517170.1:0-238 GCF_000475195.1 Diaphorina citri
GAACATTCCACAACCGCCTCAGTCCCCACACAGCGTGGTGCTTCAGCAACAAGCGGCTGCGCAAGCCCAAGCGCATGCACAACAACAAGTGAACGCAGCGCTGCGCAACCTGGGACAACATGTGGCGCCATCTGTCTACGAGATGGCAGCACTGACGCAAGATCTCGACACACAAGTCATCACGACCAAAATCAAAGAGGCTCTTCTCGCGAACAACATTGGCCAGAAGGTAAGTGAC
>NW_007517171.1:0-238 GCF_000475195.1 Diaphorina citri
GAGAAAAAAAATCCCCAAGATAAGTTACACCCGACTATACCAACCTATTCTAGGTAGGTACTCTAGTAATTTGTCTGCAAGTACCAACACATATTATAGATATTAGCTGTAAGCACTTGAGAGATTTGCTCAAATTGCAGGCCGTTAAGCTTCTAATAAACGAAATAACTCTAAGTACCTACTTTGAAGTATAGGTTGAACCGGTTTATTCAAGAAGTGCCAATTACTGTGGTACATT
>NW_007517172.1:0-238 GCF_000475195.1 Diaphorina citri
AAAACGCTGTAACTCATCGAAAAAAAGTATCACTGCAGTTCAAACGCTGGAAGATAAAGCGCATCATGTTCTATTCAAAAAACCGTTTTATGCAAAAAGGGCAAAAAATCCATATTTCCCTTTTTGCACCCAGCTCCTCAATTAAAGAAATAGGTAAATAATCGGCCAGCCTTGTTAGCATGGATGAGGATAGCGCGTCTGCCTTTTAAGTGCTAGGTCACGGGTTCGTTCCCCACTC
>NW_007517173.1:0-238 GCF_000475195.1 Diaphorina citri
AACACCAACACCAACACCAACACCAACACCAACACCAACACCAACACCAACACCAACACCAACACCAACAACAACAACGACACCAACAACAACGGTGGACAAACAATTTTCTCCCACCTGATTGCCTTATTTCCTCCTCCTCCTCCTCCTCCTCCTCTTCCGTGTTGTTTTTGGAGGAAAATTCGGTGCGGCGATAGAAAGAAACAGGTGGACAGGGATTCATAGTAACGTAGGAAAT
>NW_007517174.1:0-238 GCF_000475195.1 Diaphorina citri
CGGGTTCGATTCCCGCCCGGGGCCGATTTTATCCTGATGGGATAATGTTTGTTCTCGGAACGGCTGGCTTTTTCCTATTCTGTCCTCCTTCTCTCTTCGATTTCGGGACGATAAGACCATAGCAGTTACAGTTCCCTCTGTCAAACCTCTTGAAAAAAATTCTTCTCCTGTATTGATTTCAGCTGGTATCACGGATCTGTCACTAGACATGAAGCTGAGAACATCCTAAGGAATAGTA
>NW_007517175.1:0-238 GCF_000475195.1 Diaphorina citri
CGCCAGTTCCTGAGGAACTCTTTTGAATGTGTGAAGCATCGCGTTGTTTCGAAAGAAGTAAACACTGTTGCCAACTTGCCAAGTTTAATTTCATTACAATAGGGTAAGGAAAGCTCCTTGATAGTGTTTGGTTCCATTTTTTATTTTCATAAAATATTTATTTTTATTTTTCAACAAATATACAAATAATTTACAAATGTATATAAGTTGAAAATCAATCGTATCTCGTATCATAATC
>NW_007517176.1:0-238 GCF_000475195.1 Diaphorina citri
TTCTTCTTCTTCTTTACTATGTCTTTTCCCACTCAAGTGGAGTCGAAATTTTTGATCAACCTCTTCCATTCACCTACTTCCTAAGTTGAAGAAAAAAAAAACACGCTAAGAAAATACTCATATTAAGCTCATATACGAGTAGATATCATAATTCCATATCCCGACCTATTACCCACCTATCCTTCCCTTTACTACATTTCCAACCTACCCTACCTACATAGAATCATACCTACCTCCT
>NW_007517177.1:0-238 GCF_000475195.1 Diaphorina citri
AAAATGTTCACTTCTCCTCTTCTCTGCTTCAAATAAAACTTAGTGTCAGCCTAGATAGCTTGGAAGTGGGTTTGCTAGATAAGGTCCGCTCCAGGCGGTTTTACGTTTACTCACCTCTCAACAGCAGCCACCAGATCGCGGGGCATCCACCGGTTTGCCCGAGTTCAAGTTGAGTTTCTTGGCATCAGACTCCGAGGAGGGCTTCTCGTCTTTGGTGACTCTCTTCTTGATTTCCGTG